>NC_048565.1:900643-1205643 GCF_013265735.2 Oncorhynchus mykiss | reverse complement strand
GAAGGACATGGAGGAGACAGGACCTCTGAGAACCGCCCCGACGTGAAGGTTTATCTGCTGTATAGAACAGGACATGTAGGAGACAGGGCCTCTGAGAACCGCCCCTACGTGAAGGTTTATCTGCTGAACAGAAGGACATGGAGGAGACAGGGCCTCTGAGAACCGCCCCGACGTGAAGGTTTATCTGATGAACAGAAGGACATGGAGGAGACAGGGCCACTGAGAACCGCCCCTACGTGAAGGTTTATCTGATGAACAGAAGGACATGGAGGAGACAGGGCCTCTGAGAACCGCCCCGACGTGAAGGTTTATCTGATAAAAAGAAGGACATGGAGGAGACAGGGCCTCTGAGAACCGCCCCTACGTGAAGGTTTATCTGATGAACAGAAGGACATGGAGGAGACAGGGCCTCTGAGAACCGCCCCGACGTGAAGGTTTATCTGATGAACAGAAGGACATGGAGGAGACAGGGCCACTGAGAACCGCCCCTACGTGAAGGTTTATCTGATGAACAGAAGGACATGGAGGAGACAGGGACTCTGAAAACCGCCCCTACGTGAAGGTTTATCTGATGAACAGAAGGACATGGAGGAGACAGGGCCTCTGAGAACCGCCCCTACGTGAAGGTTTATCTGATGAACAGAAGGACATGGAGGAGACAGGGCCTCTGAGAACCGCCCCGACGTGAAGGTTTATCTGATGAACAGAAGGACATGGAGGAGACAGGGCCACTGAGAACCACCCCTACGTGAAGGTTTATCTGCTGAACAGAAGGACATGGAGGAGACAGGGACTCTGAAAACCGCCCCTACGTGAAGGTTTATCTGATGAACAGAAGGACATGGAGGAGACAGGGCCTCTGAGAACCGCCCCTACGTGAAGGTTTATCTGATGAACAGAAGGACATGGAGGAGACAGGGCCTCTGAGAACCGCCCCTACGTGAAGGTTTATCTGATGAACAGAAGGACATGGAGGAGACAGGGCCTCTGAGAACCGCCCCTACGTGAAGGTTTATCTGATGAACAGAAGGACATGGAGGAGACAGGATGACCCGGACTCTGAGAAATGACAGGCCTCTTATCATCACAGGAACTCTGTGCATTACCTACCAAAAATGCTGCAACACTGCCACTTAGCAGACAAAATGGCCTCCTCCTTTTATAAAACTGCCTAAACTTGAGTGGCATCACCACTGCTACACCTCCAGGGGGCATGAGAGGGAGAGAGAAAACTCCCTGGCCATACACAGAGAAGGACAACTCCCTGGCCATACACAGAGAAGGACAACTCCCTGGCCATACACAGAGAAGGACAACTCCCTGGCCATACACAGAGAAGGACAACTCCTGGCCATACACAGAGCAGGACAACTCCCTGGCCATACACAGAGAAGGACAACTCCCTGGCCATACAAAGAGCAGGACAACTCCCTGGCCATACACAGAGAAGGACAACTCCCTGGCCATACACAGAGCAGGACAACTCCCTGGCCATACACAGAGAAGGACAACTCCCTGGCCATACACAGAGAAGGACAACTCCCTGGCCATACACAGAGCAGGACAACTCCCTGGCCATACACAGAGCAGGACAACTTCCTGGCCATACACAGAGCAGGACAACTCCCTGGCCATACACAGAGCAGGACAACTCCCTGGCCATACACAGAGCAGGACAACTCCCTGGTCATACACAGAGCAGGACAACTCCCTGGCCATACACAGAGCAGGACAACTCCCTGGCCATACACAGAGCAGAGCAGGACAGAAGAGTTTCCCTTGGTGTCCACATCACCAACAAACTATCATGGTCCAAACATATCAAGACAGTCGTGAAGAGGGCACAACAATGCCTTTTCCCCCTCAGGAGACTGAAAAGATTTGACATGGGTCCCCAGATCCTCAAAAGGTTCTACAGCTGCACCATTGAGAGCCTCCTGACCTGTTCACTGCTCAGCATCTGACCGTAAGACACTACAGTGCATCACTGGGGCCGAGCTTCCTAACATCCAGGACCTCTATATTTTACCTTTATTTAACTAGGCAACTCAGTTAAGAACAAATTCTTATTGACCTTGTCTGCTCGGAGATTCAATCTAGCAACCTTTCGGATGCTAGTTCAAAGCTCTAACCACTAGGCTACCGGCCGCCCGGTGTCAGAGGAAAGCCCATAATATTGTCAGAAACTCCAGTCACCCAAGTTGTAGACTGTTTTCTCTGCTACAGCACGTCAAGCGGTACCGGAGGGCCAAGTCTAGGACCAAAAGGCTCCTCAACAGCTTCTATCCCCAAGCCATCAGACTGCTGAACAGCTTCTACCTCCAAGCCATCAGACTGCTGAACAGCTTCTATCCCCAAGCCATCAGACTGCTGAACAGCTTCTACCTCCAAGCCATCAGACTGCTGAATCAAATCAAATCAAATCAAATGTATTTATATAGCCCTTCGTACATCAGCTGAGATCTCAAAGTGCTGTACAGAAACCCAGCCTAAAACCCCAAACAGCAAGCAATGCAGTTGTAGAAGCACGGTGGCTAGGAAAAACTAGGAAGAAACCTAGAGAGGAACCAGGCTATGAGGGGTGGCCAGTCCTCTTCTGGCTGTGCCGGGTGGAGATTATAACAGAACATGGCCAAGATGTTCAAATGTTCATAAATGACCAGCATGGTCGAATAATAATAATAAGGCAGAACAGTTGAAACTGGAGCAGCAGCACAGTCAGGTGGACTGGGGACAGCAAGGAGTCATCATGTCAGGTATTCCTGGGGCATGGTCCTAGGGCTCAGGTCCTCCGAGAGAGAGAAAGAAAGAGAGAATTAGAGAGAGCATATGTGGGATGGCCAGTCCTCTTCTGGCTGTGCCGGGTGGAGATTATAACAGAGCATGGCCAAGATGTTCAAATGTTCATAAATGACCAGCATGGTCGAATAATAATAAGGCAGAACAGTTGAAAGAAACTGGAGCAGCAGCACGGCCAGGTGGACTGGTGACAGCAAGGAGTCATCATGTCAGGTAGTCCTGGGGCATGGTCCTAGGGCTCAGGTCCTCCGAGAGAGAGAAAGAGAGAATTAGAGAACGCACACTTAAATTCACACAGGACACCAAATAGGACAGGAGAAGTACTCCAGATATAACAAACTGACCCTAGCCCCCCGACACATAAACTACTGCAGCATAAATACTGGAGGCTGAGACAGGAGGGGTCAGGAGACACTGTGGCCCCATCCGAGGACACCCCCGGACAGGGCCAAACAGGAAGGATATAACCCCACCCACTTTGCCAAAGCACAGCCCCCACACCACTAGAGGGATATCTTCAACCACCAACTTACCATCCTGAGACAAGGCTGAGTATAGCCCACAAAGACCTCCGCCACGGCACAACCCAAGGGGGGGGGGGGGGGGGGCGCCAACCCAGACAGGATGACCACATCAGTGACTCAACCCACTCAGGTGACGCACCCCCTCCAGGGACAGCATGAGAGAGCCCCAGTAAGCCAGTGACTCAGCCCCTGTAATAGGGTTAGAGGCAGAGCAAGGGCGGTTCGTTGCTCCAGAGCCTTTCCGTTCACCCTCCCACTCCTGGGCCAGACTACACTCAATCATATGACCCACTGAAGAGATGAGTCTTCAGTAGAGACTTAAAGGTTGAGACCGAGTTTGCGTCTCTGACATGGGTAGGCAGACAGTTCCATAAAAATGGAGCTCTATAGGAGAAAGCCCTGCCTCCAGCTGTTTGCTTAGAAATTCTAGGGACAATTAGGAGGCCTGCGTCTTGTGACTGAACAGCTTCTATCCCCAAGCCATCAGACTGCTTAACAGCTTCTATCCCCAAGCCATCAGACTGCTGAACAGCTTCTACCCCCAAGCCATTAGACTGCTGAACAGCTTCTACCCCCCCAAGCCATTAGACTGCTGAACAGCTTCTACCCCCCCCCCAAGCCATTAGACTGCTGAACAGCTTCTACCCCCCCAAGCCATCAGACTGCTGAACAGCTTCTACCTGTATATAGCCTCCACGTTGACTCTGTACCGTAATACCCTGTAATACCCTGTATATAGCCTCCACATTGACTCTGTACCGTAACACCCTGTATATAGCCTCCACATTGACTCGGTACCGGTACCCCCTGTATATAGCCTCCACATTGACTCTGTACCGTAACACCCTGTATATAGTCTCCACATTGACTCTGTACTGGTACCCCCTGTATATAGCCTCCACATTAACTCTGTACCGTAACACCCTGTATATAGTCTCCACATTGACTCTGTACCGTAACACCCTGTATATAGTCTCCACATTGACTCTGTACTGGTACCCCCTGTATATAGCCTCCACATTGACTCTGTACCGTAACACCCTGTATATAGCCTCCACATTGACTCTGTACCGTAATACCCTGTGTATAGTCTCCACATTAACTCTGTACCGTAACACCCTGTATATAGCCTCTACATTGACTCTGTACCGTAACCCCCTGTATACCATGCAATGCATGGTACCTGCAGGGTTGTGGGTTCGATTCCCACGGGGGACCAGTACGAATGAAAATGTATGCACACAGTACTGTAGTGTCTCTGGATAAGGGTCTGCTAAATGACTCACTACTATAGTCTCCCTGGATAATATTCTGCTAAATGACTCACTACTGGAGTCTCCCTGGATATGTGTGTGTGTGTGTGTGTGTGTGTGTGTGTGTGGTGTGTGTGTGTGGTACCGTTTGTATGCAGAGTGGTCGTTCTTGACGCTACACTTCATGTTCTTGAGTTCATCCAGCACAGCGAACATGTTGATGAACTTCCCCAAGGTCAGGAGGTAGGCCTCGGAGACAAAGTCCTTCCTCCTCTCAGCGTGGCAGAGACGACGCACCTCCCCACAGAACCGGTCTATAGCCGTTCGCTGAAGGAGGAGAAACGGAGGGTCGATATCAATGTCAAAAGTGAACACATTAAAAATGCACTGCTTTAAAAGGCCACTGAAAAAAATAGAACTGCCATGACTGCAACATGAAAAAACTGTAATAATGTGAATAAAATGTTAGACAGTGACCAGTGTTTTCCACTTCATGACTTAACTATGCTTCTTTTCATTTAAAACTCACCGAACAGGTCGCCCAGCCCACACCACCAAACAGGTCGCCCAGCCCCCACCACACCACTGAACAGGTCGCCCAGCCCACACCACTGAACAGGTCGCCCAGCCCACACCACTGAACAGGTCGCCCAGCCCACACCACCGAACAGGTCGCCCAGACCACACCACCGAAAAGGTCGCCCAGCCCACACCACCGAACAGGTCGCCCAGGCCACACCACACCACCGAACAGGTCGCCCAGCCCACACCACCGAACAGGTCGCCCAGGCCACACCACACCACCGAACAGGTCGCCCAGCCCACACCACCGAACAAGTCGCCCAGACCACACCACCGAACAGGTCGCCCAGACCACACCACCGAACAGGTCGCCCAACCCACACCACCGAACAGGTCGCCCAGACCACACCACCGAACAGGTCACCCAGCCCACACCACTGAACAGGTCACCCAGCCCACACCACAGAACAGGTCGCCCAGCCCACACCACTGAACAGGTCGCCCAGCCCACACCACCGAACAGGTCGCCCAGACCACACCACTGAACAGGTCGCCCAGCCCACACCACCGAACAGGTCGCCCAGACTACACCACCGAACAGGTCGCCTAGCCCACACCACTGAACAGGTCGCCCAGCCCACACCACCGAACAGGTCGCCCAACCCACACCACAGAACAGGTCGCCCACACCACACCACTGAACAGGTCGCCCAGCCCACACCACACCACCGAACAGGTCGCCCAGCCCACACCACACCACCGAACAGGTCGCCCAGCCCACACCACAGAACAGGTCGCCCAGCCCACACCACTGAACAGGTTGCCCAGCCCACACCACAGAACAGGTCGCCCAGCCCACACCACTGAACAGGTCGCCCAGCCCACACCACCGAACAAGTCGCCCAGACCACACCACAGAACAGGTCGCCCAGACCAGACCACCGAACAAGTCGCCCAGACCACACCACAGAACAGGTCGCCCAGACCAGACCACACCACAGAACAGGTCGCCTACATTCAATATAAGTCTCAGATCGTGTGACATTAAACACTACCCATCTTTCCTTACATGACTGACAGTGTTATTTGTCAATAAAGCATTTAACAATTGATTTAAAACATTGAACTGAACCCCTGTTCGTATCCTGGATCATGGAGAACTCCAGGGAAACAAATAAAGGCTCCATGATGTCTCAATCCGGCGTCTGGCTCACAAATACTGATACTGCTTTTTGCCGATTCTCTGCAGATAAATTCAAAAACATTTGATGAAGATGTTGAATCCTCACTGCATGACAATAGGTAGTGGAGAGAGAGCCTCATTCTGCAGTACCAATAACAGATTTTTTTGCAAAATCGACAATTGCCCGCATAATATGCGAGGGCTTGCATTTTTGACCCAGAGATGTGTGTGCTTTGGGGACCTTTAACAGAAGGTGACTGGCAGAACGGGGGTTGTATGTGGAGAATGAGGGCTACAGTAGATATCTCAGATAGGGGGGAGTGAGGCCCAAGAGGGTTTTATCTGGAAGGTCTGGCTGGGGGTCTGAAAATGTTAGAATTTTAAAAACTATTATATTGTTATTATATTGTTGTTTCTCAACAGGGAATCCATGTTGATCAGGCAGAACAACCTTTCTCTTAGGTTTTTGCCACAAACTAAATTGAAAGAGTTTTTCTGACTAGATCACTAACCTATCTCCTTCTCTCAAAGTCCCACCCACAGTGATTGATTGACAGCTCTGAAACCCTACCAACTCTGTCTCAAAAACATCCTGCCCCTCCCCTGACAATCCCGTCCACAGTGAATGGTTATCAGGCCAAACTGTTAAAACTATAATTCACCCAATACAAAATGCCACCCTGGTTTCCTTATCCTAAGTGTCGACAGCAGCAGAGCCAATCAAATACATCATTTGAAGAACAGACGTCATTGGGGGCAATTCATAGGGCAAATAGGACTTAAATCTCAAGAGAAAACAGGTTAAAAGGAGACCTTAGAGAATAGTCCTGATCATATCTGGGCCTAGTTGATATCCAAAACAACTAACACAATGAAAACAGAAATGTTCAGTCATTTTAACTGTAAAGTCAGGTCTTTCTACTGTAAAGTCATGTCTTTCTACTCAATAACACACCAAATGTAAAGTCGGTGGGCAGGTGAAGTCTTTAAAGTATTCAATCCTTTAACTGTGTATGTAGGATGGAATCAAGCCATTAGAAAGTACCAGAAGCCACCAGAATAGAACTTGTTCGACAACAACAACAACTCCCTGGCAGCCTACTTTATCAATGTGCTGGCTACTCTGTGTACTTCTGGAAGACACTGCAGTGACAGAACACTGGAGGAACATCTACACACAGACATGGTGTTGCTGGTGGGTGTGACAGAGAGAGGGGTTAGGGTGTCTGGTTGGTGTGACAGAAGAGGACAGGGTGTCTGGTTGGTGTGACAGAGAGAGGGGTCAGGGTGTCTGGTTGGTGTGACAGAGAGGTCAGGGTGTCTGGTTGGTGTGACAGAGGTCAGGGTGTCTGGTTGGTGTGACAGAGAGGTCAGGGTGTCTGGTTGGTGTGACAGAGAGGTCAGGGTGTCTGGTTGGTGTGACAGAGAGGTCAGGGTGTCTGGTTGGTGTGACAGAGGGGTCAGGGTGTCTGGTTGGTGTGACAGAGAGGTCAGGGTGTCTGGTTGGTGTGACAGAGAGAGGGGTCAGGGTGTCTGGTTGGTGTGACAGAGAGGTTAGGGTGTCTGGTTGGTGTGACAGAGAGAGGGGTCAGGGTGTCTGGTTGGTGTGACAGAGAGGTTAGGGTGTCTGGTTGGTGTGACAGAGAGGTCAGGGTGTCTGGTTGGTGTGACAGAGAGAGGGGTTAGGGTGTCTGGTTGGTGTGACAGAGAGAGGGGTCAGGGTGTCTGGTTGGTGTGACAGAGAAGTCAGGGTGTCTGGTTGGTGTGACAGAGAAGTCAGGGTGTCTGGTTGGTGTGACAGAGAGGTCAGGGTGTCTTGTTGGTGTGACAGAGAGGTCAGGGTGTCTGGTTGGTGTGACAGAGAGGTCAGGGTGTCTGGTTGGTGGGACAGAGAGAGAGGTCAGGGTGTCTGGTTGGTGTGACAGAGAGGTCAGGGTGTCTGGTTGGTGGGACAGAGAGAGAGAGGTCAGGGTGTCTGGTTGGTGTGACAGAGAGGTCAGGGTGTCTCGTTGGTGGGACAGAGAGAGAGGTCAGGGTGTCTGGTTGGTGTGACAGAGAGAGAGAGGTCAGGGTGTCTGGTTGGTGTGACAGAGAGAGAGGTAAGGGTGCTGGCTGGTTGGTGTTACCTGGAAGTACATAAAGTTCATGAGCTTGGTGACCTCAGGCTCCAGCACCTCCACTGTCTTCTCATAGATCTCCACTCTGTTGGGCTGCTCATTACACTTCACCTGGTAGAGGGAGGAAGAGAGAAGAGAGCAATTCACATGGGGGATCAGGAGCAATTCACATAGGAGATCAGGAGCAATACATTGCATGAAGACCTACAATAGTTTGCAACTACAATGAAAAAATGGATTGTAATGTTAGAGTTATGTGGAGTATCAGATCAGCCTCAGCCATGCAGTGGTTACCTGTGGGATAGTATGAGAGCAGTATATCAGTCAGCCATGCAGTGGTTACCTGTGGGATAGCATGAGAGCAGTATATCAGTCAGCCATGCAGTGGTTACCTGTGGGATAGCATGAGAGCAGTATATCAGTCAGCCATGCAGTGGTTACCTGTGGGATAGCATGAGAGCAGTATAACAGTCAGCCATGCAGTGGTTACCTGTGGGATAGCATGAGAGCAGTATATCAGTCGGCCATGCAGTGGTTACCTGTGGGATAGCTCGAGAGCAGCTCCTCCACGTGTACAGCATCACAGCATACTCCTGGCCCTCCTCCAGCATCTCATTCTAAAGGAAGACATTTAAAAGGCTCTCAATCACAATACAGCTACTAGCCTCTCTGAGGTTCCTGAGGTACAATACAGATACTAGCCTCTCTCTCTGAGGTTCCTGAGGTACAATACAGCTACTAGCCTCTCTGAGGTTGCTGAGGTACAATATAGATATTAGCCTCTCTCTCGAAGGTTCCTGAGGTACAATACAGATACTAGCCTCTCTCTCTGAGGTTCCTGAGGTACAATATAGATATTAGCCTCTCTCTCAGAGGTTCCTGAGGTACAATACAGATACTAGCCTCTCTCAGAGGTTGCTGAGGTAAAATACAGCTACTAGCCTCTCTCTCTCTCTGAGGTTCCTGAGGTACAATACAGATACTAGCCTCTCTCTCTGAGGTACAATACAGATACTAGCCTCTCTCTCTGAGATACAATACAGATACTAGCCTCTCTCTCTGAGGTTCCTGAGGTACAATATAGATATTAGCCTCTCTCTCAGAGGTTCCTGAGGTACAATACAGATACTAGCCTCTCTCTCTGAGGTTGTTGAGGTACAATACAGATACTAGCCTCTCTCAGAGGTTCCTGAGATACAATACAGATACTAGCCTCTCTCAGAGGTTGGTGAGGTACAATAAAGATATTAGCCTCTCTCTCTGAGGTTCCTGAGGTACAATACAGATACTAGCCTTTCTCTCTGAGATACAATACAGATACTAGCCTCTCTCTCTGAGGTTCCTGAGGTACAATATAGATATTAGCCTCTCTCTCAGAGATTCCTGAGGTACAATACAGATACTAGCCTCTCTCTCTGAGGTTGTTGAGGTACAATACAGATACTAGCCTCTCTCAGAGGTTCCTGAGGTACAATACAGATACTAGCCTCTCTCAGAGGTTGGTGAGGTACAATATATATATTAGCCTCTCTCTCTGAGGTTCCTGAGGTACAATAAAGATACTAGCCTCTCTCTCTGAGGTTGTTGAGGTACAATACAGATACTAGCCTCTCTCAGAGGTTCCTGAGGTACAATACAGATACTAGCCTCTCTCAGAGGTTGGTGAGGTACAATATATATATTAGCCTCTCTCTCTGAGGTTCCTGAGGTACAATAAAGATACTAGCCTCTCTCTCTGAGGTTGTTGAGGTACAATACAGATACTAGCCTCTCTCAGAGGTTGGTGAGGTACAATACAGCTACTAGCCTCTCTGAGGTTCCTGAGGTACAATACAGATACTAGCCTCTCTCAGAGGTTGCTGAGGTAAAATACAGCTACTAGCCTCTCTCTCTGAGGTACAATACAGATACTAGCCTCTCTCTCTGAGGTACAATACAGATACTAGCCTCTCTCTGTCTCTAAGGTTCCTGAGGTACAATACAGATACTAGCCTCTCTCTCTGAGATACAATACAGATTCTAGCCTCTCTCTCATAGGTTCCTGAGGTACAATACAGATACTAGCCTCTCTCTCTGAGATACAATACAGATACTAGCCTCTCTCTCTCTCTAAGGTTCCTGAGGTACAATACAGATACTAGCCTCTCTCTCTGAGGTACAATACAGATACTAGCCTCTCTCTCATAGGTTCCTGAGGTATTGTAGTGCTTCAGTGCATTCAGAGCAGCCTTGGTCCCTGGTTGGTTGGCTGGCTGCATACAAAGTGCTGTTTGATAGAGCCTTGGCAGGTGGACAGGCGCTCTACAACATCAATTACCCCTCACTAATTGAGTACAAAGCACCACTATTCACCACTATTCCCCTACTAAAGCAGACATGTCACAGTGCAGCAGAGAAACCTGGTATGTGTGGCACCCAAATGGCACCCCATTCCATATATAGTGCATTACTTTAGACCAGAGCCCTATTCCCTATATAGTGCACTACTTTAGACCAGAGCCCTATTCCCTATCTAGTGCACTGCATTAGACCAGAGCCCTATTCCCTATATAGTGCATTACTTTAGACCAGAGCCCTATTCCCTATATAGTGCATTACTTTAGACCAGAGCCCTATTCCCTATATAGTGCACTACTTTAGACCAGAACCCTATTCCCTATATAGTGCACTACTTGAGACCAGAGCCCAATTCCCTATATAGTGCACTACTTTAGACCAGAGCCCTATTCCCTATATAGTGCACTACTTTAGACCAGAGCCCTATTCCCTATATAGTGCTCTACTTTAGACCAGAGCCCTATTCCCTATATACTGCACTACTTTAGACCAGAGCCCTATTCCCTATATAGTGCACTACTTTAGACCAGAGCCCTATTCCCTATATAGTGCACTACTTTAGACCAGAACCCTATTCCCTATATAGTGCACTACTTTAGACCAGAACCCTATTCCCTATATAGTGCACTACTTTAGACCAGAACCCTATTCCCTATGTAGTGCACTACTTTAGACCAGAACCCTATTCCCTATATAGTGCACTACTTTAGACCAGAACCCTATTCCCTATATAGTGCACTACTTTAGACCAGAACCCTATTCCCTATATAGTGCACTACTTTAGACCAGAACCCTATTCCCTATATAGTGCACTACTTTAGACCAGAGCCCTATTCCCTATATAGTGCACTACTTTAGACCAGAACCCTATTCCCTATATAGTGCACTACTTTAGACCAGAACCCTATTCCCTATGTAGTGCACTACTTTAGACCAGAACCCTATTCCCTATATAGTGCACTACTTTAGACCAGAACCCTATTCCCTATATAGTGCACTACTTTAGACCAGAACCCTATTCCCTATATAGTGCACTACTTTAGACCAGAACCCTATTCCCTATATAGTGCACTACTTTAGACCAGAGCCCTATTCCCTATATAGTGCACTACTTTAGACCAGAGCCCTATTCCCTATATAGTGCACTACTTTATACCAGAGCCCTATTCCCTATATAGTGCACTACTTTAGACCAGAGCCCTATTCCCTATATAGTGAATAGGGTGCCATTTGTGATGCACCCAAGAGCTTGGCCTGGGTCCTCGTTCCTATCACAGGAACACAGCCAAGTCTCCTCAGCCTTATTTCACCCATATAAACCCTAATAAATCCTTATTCACCCTATAAACCATCCCACCAGCTCTCTCTCTCTAACTCTACCCCTCTCTTTTGTCCCTGTTCGGGGGACTAAGTTTCCCACATGAAGTATCAACAGACTAGAGAATTTAGAGGAAGTTCATGAAAGGAGTTTATTCATTCCAAAAGGCATAACGAATACTTTTTCAATCTATTCATGAGGCTACACATGGCAATTGGTACTTACCACACCAGAGTGGACGGTGGCCTGCTCGATGTGTCTGGAAACTGGTACTTACCACACCAGAGTGGACGGTGGCCTGCTCGATGTGTCTGGAAACTGGTACTTACCATGCTAGAGTGGACGGTGGCCTGCTCGATGTGTCTGGAAACTGGTACTTACCATGCTAGAGTGGACGGTGGCCTGCTCGATATATCTGGCGATCCCCGTCACAAAGGCATTACGGTCCTCGAAGTTGGTGTTGAAGTTGGGCTGCAAAGAGATGGGATGTTAGATTGGAATCAAAGGAAGACTAACAGTTTGCTCTGTGCGCACAGACACGGTGCAAATGAATACTGTAATTACCTGGTCTGAGAACAGTTCTTACCTGGTACATGAGGGAGCAGGGCAGGGGCTCGATGCAGGGCTGCTGGTCTGGGAGAGGCAGCTCCTCCAAAAGGTCCACATTGGACAGAGCATCCTCCAGGGTCACCGTGGACGCCATGCTGCTGCAACAACACACAGATATAGGAGTTAGAGATATTATGCTGCAACAACAGACAGATATAGGAGTTAGAGATATGATGCTGCAACAACACACAGATATAGGAGTTAGAGATATTATGCTGCAACAACAGACAGATATAGGAGTTAGAGATATGATGCTGCAACAACACACAGATATAGGAGTTAGAGATATGATGCTGCAACAACACACAGATATAGGAGTTAGAGACATGATGCCGCTGGAACAAAACCGATATAGGAGTTAGAGACATGATGCTGCGGTAACAAGACAGATATAGGAGTTAGAGATATGATGCCGCTGGAACAAAACAGATATAGGAGTTAGAGATATGATGCTGCTGGAACAAAACAGATATAGGAGTTAGAGATATGATGCTGCAACAACACACAAATATAGGAGTTAGAGACATGATGCTGCAACAACACACAGATATAGGAGTTAGAGATATGATGCTGCAACAACACACAGATATAGGAGTTAGAGATATGATGCTGCAACAACACACAGATATAGGAGTTAGAGATATGATGCTGCAACAACACACAGATATAGGAGTTAGAGATATGATGCTGCAACAACACACAGATATAAGAGTTAGAGACATGATGCTGCTGGAACACACAGATATAAGAGTTAGAGACATGATGCTGCTGCAACAACACACAGATATTTATTTTAAAAATTATTTCACCTATATTTAACCAGGTAGGCAAGTTGAGAACAAGTTCTCATTTACAATTGCGACCTGGCAAAGATAAAGCAAAGCAGTTCGACACATACAACGACACAGAGTTACACATGGAGTAAAACAAACATACAGTCAATAGTACAGCATAAACAAGTCTATATACGATGTGAGCAAATGAGGTGAGATAAGGGAGGTGAAGGCAAAAAAGGCCATGGTGGCAAAGTAAGTACAATATAGCAAGTAAAACACTGGAATGGTAGATTTGCAATGGAAGAATGTGCAAAGTAGAAATACAAATAATGGGGTGCAAAGGAGCAAAATAAATAAATAAATTAAATACAGTAGGGAAAGAGGTAGTTGTTTGGGCTAAATTATAGGTGGGCTATGTACAGGTGCAGTAATCTGTGAGCTGCTCTGACAGTTGGTGCTTAAAGCTAGTAAGGGATATAAGTGTTTCCAGTTTCAGAGATTTTTGTAGTTCGTTCCAGTCATTGGCAGCAGAGAACTGTAAGGAGAGGCGGCCAAAGAAAAAATTGGTTTTGGGGGTGACTAGAGAGATATACCTGCTGGAGTGTGTGCTACAGGTGGGAGATGCTATGGTGACCAGCGTGCTGAGATAAGGGGGGACTTTACCTAGCAGGGTCTTGTAGATGACATGGAGCCAGTGGGTTTGGCGACGAGTATGAAGCGAGGGCCAGCCAACGAGAGCGTACAGGTCGCAATGGTGCGTAGTATATGGGGCTTTGGTGACAAAACGGATTGCACTGTGATAGACTGCATCCAATTTGTTGAGTAGGGTATTGGAGGCTATTTTGTAAATGACATCGCCAAAGTCGAGGATTGGTAGGATGATCAGTTTTACAAGGGTATGTTTGGCAGCATGAGTGAAGGATGCTTTGTTGCGAAATAGGAAGCCAATTCTAGATTTAACTTTGGATTCAGATGTTTGATATGGGTCTGGAAGGAGAGTTTACAGTCTAACCAGACACCTAAGTATTTGTAGTTGTCCACGTATTCTAAGTCAGAGCCGTCCAGAGTAGTGATGTTGGACAGGCGGGTAGGTGCAGGTAGCGATCGGTTGAAAAGCATGCATTTAGTTTTACTTGTATTTAAGAGCAATTGGAGGCCACGGAAGGAGAGTTGTATGGCATTGAAGCTTGCCTGGAGGGTTGTTAACACAGTGTCCAAAGAAAGGCCAGAAGTATACAGAATGGTGTCGTCTGCGTAGAGGTGGATCAGAGACTCACCAGCAGCAAGAGCGACCTCATTGATGTATACAGAGAAGAGAGTCGGTCCAAGAATTGAACCCTGTGGCACCCCCATAGAGACTGCCAGAGGTCCGGACAGCAGACCCTCCGATTTGACACACTGAACTCTATCAGAGAAGTAGTTGGTGAACCAGGCGAGGCAATCATTTGAGAAACCAAGGCTGTCGAGTCTGCCGATGAGGACCTGGTGATTGACAGAGTCGAAAGCCTTGGCCAGATCAATGAATACGGCTGCACAGTAATGTTTCTTATCAATGGCGGTTAAGATATCGTTTAGGACCTTGAGCGTGGCTGAGGTGCACCCATGACCAGCTCTGAAACCAGATTGCATAGCAGAGAAGGTATGGTGAGATTCGAAATGGTCAGTAGTCTGTTTGTTGACTTGGCTTTCGAAGACCTTAGAAAGGCATGGTAGGATAGATATAGGTCTGTAGCAGTTTGGGTCAAGAGTGTCCCCCCCTTTGAAGAGGGGGATGACCGCAGCTGCTTTCCAATCTTTGGGAATCTCAGACAACACGAAAGAGAGGTTGAACAGGCTAATAATAGGGGTGGCAACAATTTCGGCAGATCATTTTAGAAAGAAAGGGTCCAGATTGTCTAGCCTGGCTGATTTGTAGAGGTCCAGATTTTGCAGCTCATTCAGAACATCAGCTGAACGGATTTTGGAGAAGGAGAAATGGGGAAGGCTTGGGCGAGTTGCTGTGGGGGGTGCAGTGCTGTTGACCGGGGTAGGAGTAGCCAGGTGGAAAGCATGGCCAGCCGTAGAAAAATGCTTATTGAAATTCTCAATTATGGTGGATTTATCAGTGGTGACAGTGTTACCTATCTTCAGTGCAGTGGGCAGCTGAGAGGAGGTGTTCTTATTCTCCATGGACTTTACAGTGTCCCAGAACTTTTTTGAGTTAGTGTTGAGGAGTTAGAGATATGATGCTGCAACAACACACAGATATAGGAGTTAGAGATATGATGCTGCAACAACACACAGATATAGGAGTTAGAGATATGATGCTGCAACAACACACAGATATAGGAGTTAGAGATATGATGCTGCTGGAACAACAAACAGATATAGGAGTTAGAGATATGATGCTGCTGGAACAAAACAGATATAGGAGTTAGAGATATGATGCTGCTGGAACAAGACAGATATAGGAGTTAGAGATATGATGCTGCAACAACACACAGATATAGGAGTTAGAGATATGATGCTGCAACAACACACAGATATAGGAGTTAGAGATATGATGCTGCTGGAACAAAACAGATATAGGAGTTAGAGATATGATGCTGCTGGAACAACACACAGATATAGGAGTTAGAGATATGATGCTGCTGGAACAAAACAGATATAGGAGTTAGAGATATGATGCTGCAACAACACACAGATATAGGAGTTAGAGATATGATGCTGCTGGAACACACAGATATAAGAGTTAGAGATATTATGCTGCAACAACAGACAGATATAGGAGTTAGAGACATGATGCTGCTGCAACAACACACAGATATAGGAGTTAGAGATATGATGCTGGAACAGACAGATATAGGAGTTAGAGATATGATGCTGCAACAACACACAGATAAGACGGTCCCCAACCTATTGTGTTTTTGGTTTGTTTATTTGCAACTTATTGTTTTACTATTTTGTACATAATGTTGCAGTGACCGTCTCTTACGACCGAAAATAACTTCCAGGCATCAGGACTGTGATTACTCACCACGGACTAGCAGAATCCTTTTTTTCCTTTCACGACTCTGACGAGCCCGACGAGAAGGATAGATATACTGCTTTCTCGCGGAAGATTAAACTACCAACTGGACATTCAAAACTGTAATATCTTATACTTCACGGAGTCGTGGCTGAACGATGACACTATCAACATACAGCTGGCTGGTTATACGATGTACCTGCAGGATAGAACAGTGGCCTCTGTTAAGACAAGTGGCGGCGGACTATGTATTTTTGTAAATAACAGCTGGTGCACGATATCTAAGGAAGTCTTGAGCTATTGCTCGCCTGAGGTAGAATAGCTAATGATATTCTGTAGACCAACTATCTACCGAGAGAGTTTTCATCTGTATTCTTCTATTTTTCGTAGCTGTTTACATACCACCACAGTCAGAGGTTGGCACTAAGACAGCATTGTATGAGCTGTATACCGGCATAAGCAAACAATAAACTGCTCATCCAGAGGCGGCGCTCCTAGTGGCCGGGGACTTTAATGCAGGGAAACTTAAATCTGTTTTACCAAATTTCTATCAACATGTTAAATGTGCAACCAGAGGGAAAATTATTCTAGACCACCTTTACTTCACACACAGAGACGCATACAAAGCTCTCCCTCACCCTCCATTTGACAAATCTGACCATAATTCTATCCTCCTGATTCCGGCTTACAAGCAAAAACTAAAGCAGGAAGCACCAGTGACTCGGTCTATAAAAAAGTGATCAGATGAAGCAGATGCTAAACTACAGGACTGTTTTGCAGCACAGACTGGAATATGTTCCGGGAATCCTCTAATGGCATTGAGGAGTACACCACATCAGTCATTGGCATCATCAATAAGTGCATCGATGACGTCATCCCCACAGTAACCATACATACATACCCCAACCAGAAGTTATGGATTACAGGCAGAACCCACACTGAGCTAAAGGCTAGAGCTGCCACTTTTAAGGAGTGGGACTCCAACCTGGAAGCTTATAAGAAATCCCACTATGCCCTCCGAGGAAACATCAAACAGGCAAAGCGTCAATACAGGACTGAGATCGAATCGTACTACACCGGATCTGACGCTCATCGGATGTGGCAGGGCCTGCAAACCATTACAGACAACAAAGGGAAGCACAGCCGAGAGCTGCCCAGTGACAAGAGCCTATCAGACGAGCTAAACTACTTCCATGCTCGCTTTGAAGCAAATAACACTGTAACATGCATGAGAGCACCAACTGTTCTCGGAAGACTATGTGATCACGCTCTCCGCAGCCGATGTGAGTAAGACCTTTAAACAGGTCAATATTCACAAGGCCGCAGGGCCAGGCAGATTACCAGGACGTGTACTGTGAGCATGCGCTGACCAACTGGCAAGTGTCTTCACTAACATTTTCAACCTGTCCCTGTCTGAGTCTGTAATATCAGCATGTTTTAAGCAGACCACCATAGTACCTGTGCCCAAGAACATTAAGGTAACCTGCCTAAATGACTACCGACACGTAGCACTCACGTCTTTAGCCATGAAGTGCTTCGAAAGGCTGGTCATGGCTCACATCAACACCATTATCTCAGAAACCCTAGACCCACTCCAATTTGCATACTGCCCCAACAGATCCATAGATGATGCAATCTCTATTGCACTCCACACTGCCCTTTCACACCTGGACAAAAGGAACACCTATGTGAGAATGCTCTTCATTGACTCCAGCTCAGGGTTCAACACCATAGTGCCCTCCAAGCTCATCACTAAGCTAAGGACCCTGGGACTAAACACCTCCCTCTGCAACTGGAACCTGGACTTCCTGATGGGCCACGCCCAAATGGTAAGGGTAGGTAACATCCGCCACGCTGATCCTCAACACAAGGGCCCCTCAGGGGTACATGCTCAGTCCCCTCCTGTACTCCATGTTCGCTCATGACTGCACGGCCAGGCACGACTCCAACACCATCATTAAATTTGCAGATGACACAACAGTGGTAGGCCTGATCACTGACAACGATGAGACAGCCTAAAGGGAGGAGGTCAGAGACCTGGCCGTGTGGTGCAAGGACAACAACCTCTCCCTCAATGTGATCAAGACAAAGGAGATGATTGTGGACTACAGGAGAAGGACGACCGAGCACGCCCCCATTCTCATCGATGGGGCTGTAGTGGAGCAGGTTGAGAGCTTCAAGTACCTTGGTGTCCACATCACCAACAAACTAACATGGTCCAAACACACCAAGACAGAAGAGGGCACGACAAACCCAATCCCCCCTAGGAGACTGAAAAGATTTGGCATGGGTCCTTAGATCCTCAAAAAGTTCTACAGCTGCACCATCGAGAGCATCCTGACTGGTTGCATCACTGCCTGGTATGGCAACTGCCTGGCATGGCCAATTAATTAGGGCTGATTTCAAGTTTTCATAGCAATCTGTAATCAGCCTTTTTGGACGCCGATTATGGCTGATTACATTGCAATCCATGAGGAAACTGAGTGGCAGGCTGACCACCTGTTCTGTGAGTGCAGCGTCAAAAGGACCTTGTGGCTGCAAGGAGCCAAGGTAAGTTGCTAGCTAGCATTAAACTTATCTTATAAAAAACTGTCAATCTTCACATAATCACTAGTTAACTACACATGGTTGCTGATATTACTAGTTTACCTAGCTTGTCCTGCGTTGCATATAATCAATAAGGTGCCTGTTAATTTATCATCGAATCACAGCCAACTTCAACTTTGCCAAACGGGTGATGATTTAACAAAAGCACATTAGTGAAAAAATCATAAACATCAACATCAAAAATAAATACAGAGCTGTGCCACCAGAGACTCTGGGTTCGCGCCCAGGCTCTGTCGTAACCGGCCGCGACCGGGAGGTCCGTGGGGCGACGCACAATTGGCCTAGCGTCGTCCGGGCTAGGGAGGGCTTGGCCGGTAGGGATATCCTTGTCTCATCGCGCACCAGCGACTCATGTGGCGGGCCGGGCGAAGTGCACGCTAACCAAGGTTGCCAGGTGCACGGTGTTTCCTCCGACACATTGGTGCGGCTGGCATCCGGGTTGGATGTGCGGAGTCACGGAAATGCAACAGATTGGCTCGTTGCGAACTGTTTCTTCCTAACAAAGACCGATTCATTTGCCAGAATTTTACATAATTATGACATAACATTGAAGGTTGTACAATGTAACAGCAACATTTAGACTTATGGATGCCACCCGTTTGACAAAATATGGAATGGTTCCGTATTTCACTGAAAGAATAAATGTTTTGTTTTCAAAAGGATAGTTTCCGGATTTGACCATATCAATGACCAAATGATTGTATTTCTGTGTTTATTATTTTATAATTAAGTCTATGATTTGATAGAGCAGTCTGACTGAGCAGTGGTGGGCAGCAGCAGGCTCGTAAGCATTCATTCAAACAGCACTTTACTGCGTTTGCGAGCAGCTCTTAGCAATGCTTGAAGCACAGCACAGTTTATTTATTTATTTTGCCTTTATTTAACCAGGTAGGCCAGTTGAGAACAAGTTCTCATTTACAACTGCGACCTGGCCAAGATAAAGCAAAGCAGTTCGACACATACAACAACACAAAGTTACACATGGAATTAACAAATATACAGTCACTAACACAATAGAAAAGTATATATACAGTGTGTGCAAATGAGGTAGGATTAGGGAGGTAAGGCAATAAATAGGCCATAGTGCCAAAATAATTACAATTTAGCAATTAAACACTGGAGTGACAGATGTGCAGAAGATGAATGTGCAAGTAGAGATACTGGGGTGCAAAGGAGCAAAAACAATATATAACAATATGGGGATGAGGTAGTTGGGTGGGCTGTTTACAGATCGGCTATGTACAGATGTAATTATCTGTAAGCTGCTCTCACAGCTGATGCTTAAAGTTAGCAGGGGAGATATGAGTCTCCAGCTTATGACTTCAAGCCTATCAACTCCTGAGATTACACTGGCAATACTAAAGTGCCTATAAGAACATCCAATAGTCAAAGGTATATGAAATACAAATGGTAGAGAGAGAAATAGTCGACGCGTCATAATTCCTATAATAATTACAACCTAAAACTTCTTACCTGGGAATATTGAACCACCAGCTTTCATATGTTCTCATGTTCTGAGCAAGGAACTGAAACATTAGCTTTCTTACATGGCACATATTGCACTTTTACTTTCTTCTCCAACACTGTTTCTGCATTATTTAAACCAAATTGAACATGTTTCACTATTTACTTGGCCTCTACTATGGATTACCGACCTCTGTCTGACCCTGGGCCTGCCGTCCTGTACCTTGGCCTCTACTATTTACTTTCAAAATTGATTTTATTGATGTATTATATGTATTATGTTAAAATAAAAGTGTTCATTCAGTATTGTTGTAATTGTCATTATCACAAATACAGTGCCTTGCGAAAGTATTCGGCCCCCTTGAACTTTGCGACCTTTTGCCACATTTCAGGCTTCAAACATAAAGATATAAAACTGTATTTTTTTGTGAAGAATCAACAACAAGTGGGACACAATCATGAGGTGGAACGACATTTATTGGATATTTCAAACTTTTTTAACAAATCAAAAACTGAAAAATTGGGCGTGCAAAATTATTCAGCCCCTCTACTTTCAGTGCAGCAAACTCTCTCCGGAAGTTCAGTGAGGATCTCTGAATGATCCAATGTTGACCTAAATGACTAATGATGATAAATACAATCCACCTGTGTGTAATCAAGTCTCCGTATAAATGCACCTGCACTGTGATAGTCTCAGAGGTCCGTTAAAAACGCAGAGAGCATCATGAAGAACAAGGAACACACCAGGCAGGTCCGAGATACTGTTGTGAAGAAGTTTAAAGCCGGATTTGGATACAAAAAGATTTCCCAAGCTTTAAACATCCCAAGGAGCACTGTGCAAGCGATAATATTGAAATGGAAGGAGTATCAGACCACTGCAAATCTACCAAGACCTGGCCGTCCCTCTAAACTTTCAGCTCATACAAGGAGAAGACTGATCAGAGATGCAGCCAAGAGGCCCATGATCACTCTGGATGAACTGCAGAGATCTACAGCTGAGGTGGGAGACTCTGTCCATAGGACAACATTCAGTCGTATATTGCACAAATCTGGCCTTTATGGAAGAGTGGCAAGAAGAAAGCCATTTCTTAAAGATATCCATAAAAAGTGTCGTTTAAAGTTTGCCACAAGCCACCTGGGAGACACACCAAACATGTGGAAGAAGGTGCTCTGGTCAGATGAAACCAAAATTGAACTTTTTGGCAACAATGCAAAACGTTATGTTTGGCGTAAAAGCAACACAGCTCATCACCCTGAACACACCATGCCCACTGTCGAACATGGTGGTGGCAGCATCATGGTTTGGGCCTGCTTTTCTTCAGCAGGGACAGGGAAGATGGTTAAAATTGATGGGAAGATGGATGGAGCCAAATACAGGACCATTCTGGAAGAAAACCTGATGGAGTCTGCAAAAGACCTGAGACTGGGACGGAGATTTGTCTTCCAACAAGACAATGATCCAAAACATAAAGCAAAATCTACAATGGAATGGTTCAAAAATAAACATATCCAGGTGTTAGAATGGCCAAGTCAAAGTCCAGACCTGAATCCAATCGAGAATATGTGGAAAGAACTGAAAACTGCTGTTCACAAATGCTCTCCATCCAACCTCACTGAGCTCGAGCTGTTTTGCAAGGAGGAATGGGAAAAAATGTCAGTCTCTCGATGTGCAAAACTGATAGAGACATACCCCAAGCGACTTACAGCTGTAATCGCAGCAAAAGGTGGCGCTACAAAGTATTAACTTAAGGGGGCTGAATAATTTTGCACGCCCAATTTTTCAGTTTTTGATTTGTTAAAAAAGTTTGAAATATCCAATAAATGTCGTTCCACTTCATGATTGTGTCCCACATGTTGTTGATTCTTCACAAAAAAATACAGTTTTATATCTTTATGTTTGAAGCCTGAAATGTGGCAAAAGGTCGCAAAGTTCAAGGGGGCCGAATACTTTCGCAAGGCACTGTACATGTAAAAATCGGCCGATTAGTTCCCCTGTATATAGCCTCCACATTGACTCTGTACCGTAACACCCTGTATATAGCCTCCACATTGACTCTGTACCGGTACCCCCTGTACATCGCCTCCACATTGACTCTGTACCAGTACCCCCTGTATATAGCCTCCACATTGACTCTGTACCGTAACACCCTGTATATAGCCTCCACATTGACTCTGTACCGTAATACCATGTGTATAGCCTCCACATTGACTCTGTACTGTAATACCATGTATATAGCCTCCATCTTGACTCTGTACCATAATACCCTGTATATAGCCTCCACATTGACTCTGTACCGTAATACCATGTATATAGCCTCCATTTTGACTCTAAGGTCTACTACACCTGTTGTATTCAGCATTTCACTGTAAGGTCTACTGCACCTGTTGTATTCAGCATTTCACTGTAAGGTCTACTACACCTTTTGTATCCAGCATTTCACTGTAAGGTCTACTACACCTGTTGTATTCAGCATTTCACTGTAGGGTCTACTACACCTGTTGTATTCAGCATTTCACTGTGATGTCTTCTACACATGTTGTATTCAGCATTTCACTGTAAGGTCTACTACACCTGTTGTATTCAGCATTTCACTGTAAGGTCTACTACACCTGTTGTATTCAGCATTTCACTGTAAGGTCTACTACACCTGTTGTATTCAACATTTCACTGTAAGGTCTACTACACCTGTTGTATTCAGCATTGCACTGTAAGGTCTACTACACCTGTTGTATTCAGCATTTCACTGTAAGGTCTACTACACCTGTTGTATTCAGCATTTCACTGTTAGGTCTACTACACCTGTTGTATTCAGCATTTCACTGTAAGGTCTACTACACCTGTTGTATTCAACATTTCACTGTAAGGTCTACTATACCTGTTGTATTCAGCATTTCACTGTAAGGTCTACTATACCTGTTGTATTCAGCATTTCACTGTGAGGTCTACTACACCTGTTGTATTCAGCATTTCACTGTGAGGTCTACTACACCTGTTGTATTCAGCATTTCACTGTGAGGTCTACTACACCTGTTGTATTCAGCATTTCACTGTAAGGTCTACTACACCTGTTGTATTCAGCATTTCACTGTGAGGTCTACTACACCTGTTGTATTCAGCATTTCACTGTAAGGTCTACTACACCTGTTGTATTCAGCATTTCACTGTAAGGTCCACTACAACTGTTGTATTCAGCATTTCACTGTGAGGTCTACTACACCTGTTGTATTCAGCATTTCACTGTGAGGTCTACTACACCTGTTGTATTCAGCATTTCACTGTGATGTCTTCTACACCTGTTGTATTCAGCATTTCACTGTGATGTCTTCTACACCTGTTGTATTCAGCATTTCACTGTAAGGTCTACTACACCTGTTGTATTCAGCATTTCACTGTAAGGTCTACTACACCTGTTGTATTCAGCATTTCACTGTAAGGTCTACTACACCTGTTGTATTCAGCATTTCACTGTAAGGTCTACTAAACCTGTTGTAATCAGCATTTCACTGTAAGGTCTACTACACCTGTTGTATTCAGCATTTCACTGTAAGGTCTACTACACCTGTTGTATACAGCATTTCACTGTGAGGTCTACCTACACCTGTTGTATTCAGCATTTCACTGTAAGGTCTACTACACCTGTTGTATTCAGCATTTCACTGTAAGGTCTACTACACCTGTTGTATACGGGGCATGTGACAAATAAAATGTAGATATATATATATATTTTTTTGTATATATATATATATATATATATACAAATTTATATATATTTATATAAATGATAAGATAGTTCGACAGCCCTGTCTGTAAGCTTTCAAATGATATCAAACACAACCATGTATCTTTTCCAGTGATGAAGACATATCTCATGGCACTGTGGGGTAAATAGGTCCCCTTGATCTCTTGAATGTTTCAGCATTCAGGTCCAGAAAGTCACTTTCTGTGCACTTCTACAACGAGCAAATATATCTGGAAGGTTTCATTCAAATCAAAAGGGGTGCTGTCAAAAAGTGATTGAATTCAAATGGATTTACCCCCATAAGAGGCTTAACTGCCCTGGTACCAGGAATAGCCCTAGGAGGGGGAGAGCAAGCAGCACATGAAACAGAGAGCCACAGCTAGCCCTAACTGAGACAGACAGGCTCTGTGGACACAGCTAGCCCTAACTGAGACAGACAGGCTCTGGGGACACAGCTAGCCCTAACTGAGACAGACAGGCTCTGGGGACACAGCTAGCCCTAACTGAGACAGACAGGCTCTGGGGACACAGCTAGCCCTAACTGAGACAGACAGACAGGCTCTGGGGACACAGCTAGCCCTAACTGAGACAGACAGACAGGCTCTGGGGACACAGCTAGCCCTAACTGAGACAGACAGACAGGCACTGGGGACACAGCTTGCCCTAACTGAGACAGACAGGCTCTGTGGACACAGAGGACTCTGGTGTAAAGTACTGCACTATATAGGGAATAGGGTGCAGTTTGGAAAGCAGCCCCAGAGCAGAGTAAAGGCGTCCTCATGCTTCAGTTCAGCTGGTGACCTGAACGAATGTGCTTGCATACTAACTTAAAAGACCTTAGTTATATTGTTGTTTTTCAAGCTGTTTGTCCATTTTGAGACACCGTAGCCAAAATAGTCTGAATTAATCTAAGATAACTCAAGACATTTGCCATTCACTTAAAACTTTTTGCCAAGGAGATCTTAGTTGCTCAATTTTACATCTAACTAGTAATGCTTGGTTCAGTATTTCTCAATGAAAACACGTGCATGAAAATGAGCCGTCTCTCATTGAATGACAAATACTTAATTGAAGAATCCCCGTTGACCAATCACAGACGGAGGGGGGTGGACCTCCCACTATTGACTTGTCATCATAATGCACAAACTGTTTCGGCTGGGAAGCACGCCTTAACAGACAGGAACCGGAGTAAAGCTGGCTTGTTGGGTTAGATAGGACTCCCCCCATATAATAGAGAAAATAAGTCAAATGACTCATTCATATTCCTGTGCACGGAAGCAGAGACACGCAGTACTGCACTAGCAGGCCGTGGATTGTCTTAGGGTCAGGGTTAGGGTTAGGGTAAGGGTTAGGGTCAGGGTTAGGGTTAGGGTAGGTGTTAGGGTTAGGGTAGGTGTTAGGGTTAGGATCAGTGTTAGGGTAGGTGTTAGGGTCAGGGTTATGGGGTCAGGGTTATAGGGTTATAGGGTCAGGGTTAGGGTAGGTTTTAGGGTTAGGGCAGGGTTATAGGGTCAGGGTTAGGGTCATATTTAGGGTCAGGGTTATAGGGTTAGGATCAGGGTTAGGGTCAGGGTTATAGGGTTAGGGTCAGGGTTATAGGGTCAGGGTTAGGGTTAGGGTCAGGTTTATAGGGTCAGGGTTAGGGTCAGGGTTAGGGTCAGGGTTAGTGTTAGGGTCAGGGTTAGGGTCAGGGTTAGGGTCAGGGTTAGGGTTAGGGTCAGATAAAGGCTCTGTTGGAAATAAACTCTCTTCTCACTCCCAAAGACTCTGGTTCTGGTGAAGCCGGGTCCTGGGTTATACTGCAGCTTGGTCTGGTTCTGGTGAAGCCGGGTCCTGGGTTATACTGCAGCTTGGTCTGGTTCTGGTGAAGCCGGGTCCTGGGTTATACTGCAGCTTGGTCTGGTTCTGGTGAAGCCGGGTCCTGGGTTATACTGCAGCTTGGTCTGGTTCTGGTGAAGCCGGGTCCTGGGTTTTACTGCAGCTTGGTCTGGTTCTGGTGAAGCCGGGTCCTGGGTTATACTGCAGCTTGGTCTGGTTCTGGTGAAGCCGGGTCCTGGGTTATACTGCAGCTTGGTCTGGTTCTGGTGAAGCCTGGTCCTGGGTTATACTGCAGCTTGGTCTGGTTCTGGTGAAGCCTGGTCCTGGGTTATACTGCAGCTTGGTCTGGTTCTGGTGAAGCCGGGTCCTGGGTTATACTGCAGCTTGGTCTGGTTCTGGTGAAGCCGGGTCCTGGGTTATACTGCAGCTTGGTCTGGTTCTGGTGAAGCCTGGTCCTGGGTTATACTGCAGCTTGGTCTGGTTCTGGTGAAGCCTGGTCCTGGGTTATACTGCAGCTTGGTCTGGTTCTGGTGAAGCCGGGTTCTGGGTTATACTGCAGCTTGGTCTGGTTCTGGATTTGTTGTGGTGGTGGGTAGGATACATGACACTTCCGGCGCCGACAGAGATGGCCGCCTGGCTTCGCGTTCCTAGGAAACTATGCAGTTTTTTGTTTTTTTACGTGTTATTTCTTACATTAGTACCCCAGGTCATCTTAGGTTTCATTACATACAGTCGAGAAGAACTACTGAATATAAGATCAGCATCAACTCACCATCAGTACGACCAAGAATATGTTTTTCGCGACGCGGATCCTGTGTTCTGCCTTACAAACAGGACAACGGAGTGGATCCTATGCAGCGACCCAAAAAAACGACTCCGAAAGAGAGGGAAACGAGGCGGTCTTCTGGTCAGACTCCGGAGACGGGCACAGCGCGCACCACTCCCTAGCATTCTTCTTGCCAATGTCCAGTCTCTTGACAACAAGGTTGATGAAATCCGAGCAAGGGTAGCATTCCAGAGGGACATCAGAGACTGTAACGTTCTTTGCTTCACGGAAACGTGGCTTACTGGAGAGACGCAATCCGAAGCGGTGCAGCCAACAGGTTTCTCCACGCATCGCGCAGACAGGAAAAAACATCTTTCTGGTAAAAAGAGGGGCGGGGGCGTATGCCTTATGACTAACGTGACATGGTGCGATGAAAGAAACATACAGGAACTCAAATCCTTCTGTTCACCTGATTTAGAATTCCTCACAATCAAATGTAGACCGCATTATCTACCAAGAGAATTCTCTTCGATTATAATCACAGCCGTATATATCCCCCCCCAAGCAGACACATCGATGGCTCTGAACGAACTTTATTTAACTCTCTGCAAACTGGAAACAATTTATCCGGAGGCTGCATTCATTGTAGCTGGGGATTTTAACAAGGCTAATCTGAAAACAAGACTCCCCAAATTTTATCAGCATATCGATTGCGCAACCAGGGGAGGAAAGACCTTGGACCATTGTTACTCTAACTTCCGCGACGCATATAAGGCCCTGCCCCGCCCCCCTTTCGGAAAAGCTGACCACGACTCCATTTTGTTGATCCCTGCCTACAGACAGAAACTAAAACAAGAGGCTCCCACGCTGAGGTCTGTCCAACGCTGGTCCGACCAAGCTGACTCCACACTCCAAGACTGCTTCCATCACGTGGACTGGGAGATGTTTCGTATTGCGTCAGATAACAACATTGACGAATACGCTGATTCGGTGTGCGAGTTCATTAGAACGTGCGTTGAAGATGTCGTTCCCATAGCAACGATTAAAACATTCCCTAACCAGAAACCGTGGATTGATGGCAGCATTCGTGTGAAACTGAAAGCGCGAACCACTGCTTTTAATCAGGGCAAGGTGTCTGGTAACATGACCGAATACAAACAGTGCAGCTATTCCCTCCGCAAGGCTATCAAACAAGCTAAGCGCCAGTACAGAGACAAAGTAGAATCTCAATTCAACGGCTCAGACACAAGAGGCATGTGGCAGGGTCTACAGTCAATCACGGACTACAGGAAGAAACCCAGCCCAGTCACGGACCAGGATGTCTTGCTCCCAGGCAGACTAAATAACTTTTTTGCCCGCTTTGAGGACAATACAGTGCCACTGACACGGCCTGCAACGAAAACATGCGGTCTCTCCTTCACTGCAGCCGAGGTGAGTAAGACATTTAAACGTGTTAAC
This sequence comes from Oncorhynchus mykiss, assembly GCF_013265735.2. Classification (NCBI taxonomy): domain Eukaryota; kingdom Metazoa; phylum Chordata; class Actinopteri; order Salmoniformes; family Salmonidae; genus Oncorhynchus; species Oncorhynchus mykiss. Next base: position 1,177,345 of record NC_048565.1, on the reverse strand, counting down.
CCTCGCAAGGCTGCAGGCCCAGATGGCATCCCCAGCCGCGCCCTCAGAGCATGCGCAGACCAGCTGGCCGGTGTGTTTACGGACATATTCAATCAATCCCTATACCAGTCTGCTGTTCCCACATGCTTCAAGAGGGCCACCATTGTTCCTGTTCCCAAGAAAGCTAAGGTAACTGAGCTAAATGACTACCGCCCCGTAGCACTCACATCCGTCATCATGAAGTGCTTTGAGAGACTAGTCAAGGACCATATCACCTCCACCCTACCTGACACCCTAGACCCACTCCAATTTGCTTACCGCCCAAATAGGTCCACAGACGATGCAATCTCAACCACACTGCACACTGCCCTAACCCATCTGGACAAGAGGAATACCTATGTGAGAATGCTGTTCATCGACTACAGCTCGGCATTCAACACCATAGTACCCTCCAAGCTCGTCATCAAGCTCGAGACCCTGGGTCTCGACCCCGCCCTGTGCAACTGGGTACTGGACTTCCTGACGGGCCGCCCCCAGGTGGTGAGGGTAGGCAACAACATCTCCTCCCCGCTGATCCTCAACACTGGGGCCCCACAAGGTTGCGTTCTGAGCCCTCTCCTGTACTCCCTGTTCACCCACGACTGCGTGGCCACGCACGCCTCCAACTCAATCATCAAGTTTGCGGACGACACAACAGTGGTAGGCTTGATTACCAACAACGATGAGACGGCCTACAGGGAGGAGGTGAGGGCCCTCGGAGTGTGGTGTCAGGAAAACAACCTCACACTCAACGTCAACAAAACTAAGGAGATGATTGTGGACTTCAGGAAACAGCAGAGGGAACACCCCCCTATCCACATCGATGGAACAGTAGTGGAGAGGGTAGCAAGTTTTAAGTTCCTCGGCATACACATCACAGACAAACTGAATTGGTCCACTCACACAGACAGCATCGTGAAGAAGGCGCAGCAGCGCCTCTTCAACCTCAGGAGGCTGAAGAAATTCGGCTTGTCACCAAAAGCACTCACAAACTTCTACAGATGCACAATCGAGAGCATCCTGGCGGGCTGTATCACCGCCTGGTATGGCAACTGCACCGCCCTCAACCGTAAGGCTCTCCAGAGGGTAGTGAGGTCTGCACAACGCATCACCGGGGGCAAACTACCTGCCCTCCAGGACACCTACACCACCCGATGTCACAGGAAGGCCATAAAGATCATCAAGGACATCAACCACCCGAGCCACTGCCTGTTCACCCCGCTATCATCCAGAAGGCGAGGTCAGTACAGGTGCATCAAAGCTGGGACCGAGAGACTGAAAAACAGCTTCTATCTCAAGGCCATCAGACTGTTAAACAGCCACCACTAACACTGAGTGGCTGCTGCCAACACACTGACACTGACTCAACTCCAGCCACTTTAATAATGGGAATTGATGGGAAATGATGTAAATATATCACTAGCCACTTAAACAATGCTACCTTATATAAATGTTACTTACCCTACATTATTCATCTCATACGCATACGGATATACTGTACTCTATAGCATCGACGGTATCCTTATGTAATACATGTATCACTAGCCACTTTATACTATACTATGCCACTTTGTTTACATACTCATCTCATTTGTACATACTGTACCCGATACCATCTACTGTATCTTGCCTATGCTGCTCTGTACCATCACTCATTCATATATCCTTATGTACATATTCTTTATCCCCTTACACTGTGTACAAGACAGTAGTTTTGGAATTGTTAGTTAGATTACTTGTTATTACTGCATTGTCGGAACTAGAAGCACAAGCATTTCGCTACACTCGCATTAACATCTGCTAACCATGTGTATGTGACAAATAAAATTTGATTTGATTTGATTTGATTTGATTTGATTTGATTTGACATACTCTGCTTGTCTGTCCATTCATTTACAGGGGTTTCATACTGGTTATTTTGACAGCAGGAGTTTATTGTGATTTCACACCTTATATATTTCTGACATGGGGGTTCGTTCACTCTGAAATACTGCTAACTTATTGCAGCTGCGCAAGTTCTGTTCTACAGAAGTGACTGGAGATTGAATCCCCCGAGCTTAAAAGGTGAAAATCTTTCATTCTGCCCCTGAACGAGGCAGTTAACCCACCGTTCCTAGGCCGTCATTGAAAATAAGAAGGTGTTCTTAACTGACTTGCCTAGTTAAATAAAGATTAAATAAAGGTGTAAAAAAATATAAAAAAATGTTGATTTCCGATTGTTATGAAAACTTTAAATCGGCCCTAATTAATCGGCCATTCCGATTAATCGGTCAACCTCTAGTCCAGCTATACCAGGGCCCAGATATACCGGGGCCCAGATATACCGGGGCCCAGATATACCGGGGCTCAAATACACCGGGGCCCATATACACCGGGGCCCATATACACCGGGGCCCAGATATACCGGGGCCCAGATATACCGGGGTCCTGTCGGCCCCCTCCCCCATCTACAGATGCACTCTTTCACTTCTCCTAAAACAGCAACTCTCCCCCCTCTCTCTACTGCGCTTTGCCTGATCATACTAGGAAGGAAGTCGCTGAGCAAACACACAAACTGAGATCCTTGCTGGAGGGTCACTAAGACCTACTGCACAGCCCTTGTCAACACACATCAACAAAGACATTTAGTTCCATCATTTACCTAACAGAGATCTGGTTCAAATACATTCCACCCCTTTAACATCTAATTTTGCAGAGCAATGGGCATGACTTTAGTTCAGAAATAATCATAAAATGTTGACTTTGAAATCTCTATTCCTCAATATAACAGTCAATTATTTGGAGCACTGGTTTAACGTTGTCTTTTGTCATTGGTTTGTCAGTCAACAACCATGATTTGTTTGAAAATGATTCCTGCCCGTTTGACTCGCCTGTATGAGACTGACTCCTGAAGTGCGGATATGTGTCTGATTCCTGCCCGTTTGATTCGCCTGTATGAGACTGACTCCTGAAGTGCGGATATGTGTCTGATTCCTGCCCGTTTGACTCGCCTGTATGAGACTGACTCCTGAAGTGCGGATATACGTCTGATTCCTGAGCAGGAGAGCAGCCTGTTGCGTGTGCCAAGATCCTAACTAGTCAGATTAGTCGCTCAGTAAATCGGGCCCACAGTAGAGTTTTAGACAAGGAATGTGCGGTTTATCTACATGCCTTTTCTTTCATGAATCAACACAATAAACACATACCTATTTATTTTTTGCCGTATAAATAAGATAAAACGCTACGTTTCTTGTGCACAAAACCCATAACTAATAAAACAAGGCGAATACACAAAAGACAACACCCATAAAGAAACATCCCAGAAAGTTTGAGGCGATAGATAACGTCAGTCACAACAAGGTGTAAATGTCCCCAGCTGACTATAGTATAGTAACTACCTACTCACCCCAAGTTATTTTCCTGGGAATTTGGTCCTCTTGACCAAATTAAAAACCCTTCTAAAACTACTATTCACAATCTGGACGCTCCTGGAACGCAATGGTGGATGAAAAGCAAGGATATCCCAGTTTGTAGTCAGTGAAATCTTCTTCCCTTGTCAATGTAACAGAGGCAGCAGACGAGGATTTGTGCAGAGCAGGGAGTTTCTGTCCCACTGACCTGAACCAAAGAAAATGTTTTTCTTCTTTAGTATCATGGAATTCGTATATTTGTTTGTACTTGCTGCCACCTACTGTGCAGGAGTGTGTGGTTAATCAGGATACAGTTTGTGATACAATAATGAAAAGGGGGAAAGGAAAAATTACACTAATACAAATTACCAACATCGATATACCACTATTACATACCACCAACCAACATCTATATACCACTATTACATACCACCATCTATATACCACTATTACATACCACCAACCAACATCTATATACCACTATTACATACCACCAACATCTATATACCACTATTACATACCACCAACATCTATATACCACTATTACGCACCACCAACCAACATCTATATACCACTATTACATACCACCAACCAACATCTATATACCACTATTACATACCACCAACATCTATATACCACTATTACACACCAGCAACCAACATCTATATACCACTATTACATACCACCACCATCTCTATACCACTATTACACACCACCCACCAACATCTATATACCACTATTACATACCACCAACCAACATCTATATACCACTATTACATACCACCACCATCTATATACCACTATTACATACCACCATCTATATACCACTATTACATACCACCAACCAACATCTATATACCACTATTACATACCACCATCTATATACCACTATTACATACCACCATCTATATACCGCTATTACATACCACCATCTATATACCACTATTACATACCACCATCTATATACCACTATTACATACCACCATCTATATACCACTATTACATACCACCACCATCTATATACCACTATTACACACCACCATCTATATACCACTATTACATACCACCACCATCTATATACCACTATTACATACCACCAACCACCATCTACATACCACTATTACATACCACCAACATCTATATACCACTATTACATACCACCACCATCTAACATCTATATACCACTATTACATACCACCATCTATATACCACTATTACATACCACCACCATCTATATACCACTATTACATACCACCACCATCTATATACCACTATTACATACCACCAACCACCATCTACATACCACTATTACGTACCACCACCATCTATATACCACTATTACATACCACCAACATCTATATACCACGATTATGTACCACCAACATCTATATACCACTATTACATACCACCAACCAACATCTATATACCACTATTACATACCACCATCTATATACCACTATTACATACCACCATCTATATACCACTATTACATACCACCATCTATATACCACTATTACATACCACCATCTATATACCACTATTACATACCACCATCTATATACCACTATTACATACCACCATCTATATACCACTATTACATACCGCCACCATCTATATACCACTATTACACACCACCATCTATATACCACTATTACATACCACAACCATCTATATACCACTATTACATACCACCAACCACCATATACATACCACTATTACATACCACCAACATCTATATACCACTATTACATACCACCACCATCTAACATCTATATACCACTATTACATACCACCATCTATATACCACTATTACATACCACCAACCAACATCAATATACCACTATTACATACCACCAACCAACATCTATATACCACTATTACATACCACCATCTATATACGACTATTACATACCACCAACCAACATCTATATACCCCTATTACATACCACCACCATCTATATACCACTATTACATACCACCACCATCTATATACCACTATTACACACCACCATCTATATACCACTATTACATACCACCATCTATATACCACTATTACATACCACCAACCAACATCTATATACCACTATTACATATCACCATCTATATATACCACTATTACATACCACCAACCAACATCTATATACCACTATTACATACCACCATCTATATACCACTATTACATACCACCAACCAACATCTATATACCACTATTACATACCACCACCATCTATATACCACTATTACATACCACCAACATCTATATACCACTATTACATACCACCACCATCTATATACCACTATTACACACCACCATCTATATACCACTATTACATACCACCATCTATATACCACTATTACATACCACCAACCAACATCTATATACCACTATTACATATCACCATCTATATATACCACTATTACATACCACCAACCAACATCTATATATACCACTATTACATACCACCAACCAACATCTATATACCACTATTACATACCACCAACCACCATCTATATACCACTATTACATACCACCAACCAACATCTATATACCACTATTACATACCACCATCTATATACCACTATTACATACCACCAACCAACATCTATATACCACTATTACATACCACCACCATCTATATACCACTATTACATACCACCAACATCTATATACCACTATTACATACCACCACCATCTATATACCACTATTACACACCACCATCTATATACCACTATTACATACCACCATCTATATACCACTATTACATACCACCAACCAACATCTATATACCACTATTACATATCACCATCTATATATACCACTATTACATACCACCAACCAACATCTATATACCACTATTACATACCACCAACCAACATTTATATACCACTATTACATACCACCACCATCTATATACCACTATTACACACCACCATCTATATACCACTATTACATACCACCAACCACCATCTACATACCACTATTACATACCACCAACATCTATATACCACTATTATGTACCACCAACATATATATACCACTATTACATACCACCATCTATATACCACTATCACATACCACCAACCAACATCTATATACCACTATTACATACCACCATCTATATACCACTATTACATACCACCAACCAACATCTATATACCACTATTACATATCACCATCTATATACCACTATTACATACCACCAACCAACATCTATATACCACTATTACATACCACCAACCACCATCTACATACCACTATTATGTACCACCACCATCTATATACCACTATTACATACCACCATCTATATACCACTATTACACACCACCATCTATATACCACTATTACATACCACCAACATCTATATACCACTGTTACATACCACCACCATCTATATACCACTATTACACACCACCATCTATATACCACTATTACATACCACCATCTATATACCACTATTACATACCACCACCATCTATATACCACTATTACATACCACCAACCACCATCTACATACCACTATTACATACCACCAACATCTATATACCACTATTATGTACCACCAACATATATATACCACTATTACATACCACCATCTATATACCACTATTACATACCACCAACCAACATCTATATACCACTATTACATACCACCACCATCTATATACCACTATTACATACCACCATCTATATACCACTATCACATACCACCATCTATATACCACTATTACATACCACCATCTATATACCACTATTACATACCACCAACATCTATATACCACTATTACATACCACCATCTATATACCACTATTACATACCACCACCATCTATATACCACTATTACATACCACCAACCACCATCTACATACCACTATTACATACCACCAACATCTATATACCACTATTATGTACCACCAACATATATATACCACTATTACATACCACCATCTATATACCACTATTACATACCACCAACCAACATCTATATACCACTATTACATACCACCACCATCTATATACCACTATTACATTCCACCATCTATATACCACTATCACATACCACCAACCAACATCTATATACCACTATTACATACCACCATCTATATACCACTATTACATACCACCAACCAACATCTATATACCACTATTACATATCACCATCTATATACCACTATTACATACCACCAACCAACATCTATATACCACTATTACATACCACCAACCACCATCTACATACAACTATTACGTACCACCACCATCTATATACCACTATTACATACCACCATCTATATACCACTATTACATACCACCATCTATATACCACTATTACATACCACCAACCACCATCTATATACCACTATTACATACCACCACCATCTATATACCACTATTACATACCACCATCTATATACCACTATTACATACCACCAACCACCATCTACATACCACTATTACACACCACCATCTATATACCACTATTACATACCAACATCTATATACCACTATTACATACCACCAACCAACATCTATATACCACTATTACATATCACCATCTATATATACCACTATTACATACCACCAACCAACATCTATATACCACTATTACATACCACCAACCAACATCTATATACCACTATTACATACCACCAACCAACATCTATATACCACTATTACATATCACCATCTATATACCACTATTACATACCACCAACCAACATCTATATACCACTATTACATACCACCAACATCTATATACCACTATTACATACCACCACCATCTATATACCACTATTACACACCACCATCTATATACCACTATTACATACCACCATCTATATACCACTATTACATACCACCAACCAACATCTATATACCACTATTACATACCACCATCTATATACCACTATTACATACCACCAACCAACATCTATATACCACTATTACATATCACCGTCTATATAACACTATTACATACCACCAACCAACATCTATATACCACTATTACATACCACCAACATCTATATACCACTATTACATACCACCAACCAACATCTATATACCACTATTACATACCACCAACATCTATATACCACTATTACATACCACCAACATCTATATACCACTATTACGCACCACCAACCAACATCTATATACCACTATTACATACCACCAACCAACATCTATATACCACTATTACATACCACCAACATCTATATACCACTATTACACACCAGCAACCAACATCTATATACCACTATTACATACCACCACCATCTCTATACCACTATTACACACCACCCACCAACATCTATATACCACTATTACATACCACCAACCAACATCTATATACCACTATTACATTCCACCACCATCTATATACCACTATTACATACCACCATCTATATACCACTATTACATACCACCAACCAACATCTATATACCACTATTACATACCACCATCTATATACCACTATTACATACCACCATCTATATACCGCTATTACATACCACCATCTATATACCACTATTACATACCACCATCTATATACCACTATTACATACCACCATCTATATACCACTATTACATACCACCACCATCTATATACCACTATTACACACCACCATCTATATACCACTATTACATACCACCACCATCTATATACCACTATTACATACCACCAACCACCATCTACATACCACTATTACATACCACCAACATCTATATACCACTATTACATACCACCACCATCTAACATCTATATACCACTATTACATACCACCATCTATATACCACTATTACATACCACCACCATCTATATACCACTATTACATACCACCACCATCTATATACCACTATTACATACCACCAACCACCATCTACATACCACTATTACGTACCACCACCATCTATATACCACTATTACATACCACCAACATCTATATACCACTATTATGTACCACCAACATCTATATACCACTATTACATACCACCAACCAACATCTATATACCACTATTACATACCACCATCTATATACCACTATTACATACCACCATCTATATACCACTATTACATACCACCATCTATATACCACTATTACATACCACCATCTATATACCACTATTACATACCACCATCTATATACCACTATTACATACCACCATCTATATACCACTATTACATACCACCATCTATATACCACTATTACATACCACCACCATCTATATACCACTATTACACACCACCATCTATATACCACTATTACATACCACAACCATCTATATACCACTATTACATACCACCAACCACCATATACATACCACTATTACATACCACCAACATCTATATACCACTATTACATACCACCACCATCTAACATCTATATACCACTATTACATACCACCATCTATATACCACTATTACATACCACCAACCAACATCAATATACCACTATTACATACCACCAACCAACATCTATATATACCACTATTACATACCACCAACCAACATCTATATACCACTATTACATACCACCAACCACCATCTATATACCACTATTACATACCACCAACCAACATCTATATACCACTATTACATACCACCATCTATATACCACTATTACATACCACCAACCAACATCTATATACCACTATTACATACCACCACCATCTATATACCACTATTACATACCACCAACATCTATATACCACTATTACATACCACCACCATCTATATACCACTATTACACACCACCATCTATATACCACTATTACATACCACCATCTATATACCACTATTACATACCACCAACCAACATCTATATACCACTATTACATATCACCATCTATATATACCACTATTACATACCACCAACCAACATCTATATACCACTATTACATACCACCAACCAACATTTATATACCACTATTACATACCACCATCTATATACCACTATTACACACCACCATCTATATACCACTATTACATACCACCACCATCTATATACCACTATTACACACCACCATCTATATACCACTATTACATACCACCACCATCTATATACCACTATTACATACCACCACCATCTATATACCACTATTACATACCACCAACCACCATCTACATACAACTATTACGTACCACCACCATCTATATACCACTATTACATACCACCAACATCTATATACCACTATTATGTACCACCAACATCTATATACCACTATTACATACCACCAACCAACATCTATATACCACTATTACATACCACCATCTATATACCACTATTACATACCACCATCTATATACCACTATTACATACCACCATCTATATACCACTATTACATACCACCATCTATATACCACTATTACATACCACCATCTATATACCACTATTACATACCACCATCTATATACCACTATTACATACCACCATCTATATACCACTATTACATACCACCACCATCTATATACCACTATTACACACCACCATCTATATACCACTATTACATACCACAACCATCTATATACCACTATTACATACCACCAACCACCATATACATACCACTATTACATACCACCAACATCTATATACCACTATTACATACCACCACCATCTAACATCTATATACCACTATTACATACCACCATCTATATATCACTATTACATACCACCAACCAACATCAATATACCACTATTACATACCACCAACCAACATCTATATATACCACTATTACATACCACCAACCAACATCTATATACCACTATTACATACCACCAACCACCATCTATATACCACTATTACATACCACCAACCAACATCTATATACCACTATTACATACCACCATCTATATACCACTATTACATACCACCAACCAACATCTATATACCACTATTACATACCACCACCATCTATATACCACTATTACATACCACCAACATCTATATACCACTATTACATACCACCACCATCTATATACCACTATTACACACCACCATCTATATACCACTATTACATACCACCATCTATATACCACTATTACATACCACCAACCAACATCTATATACCACTATTACATATCACCATCTATATATACCACTATTACATACCACCAACCAACATCTATATACCACTATTACATACCACCAACCAACATTTATATACCACTATTACATACCACCACCATCTATATACCACTATTACACACCACCATCTATATACCACTATTACATACCACCAACCACCATCTACATACCACTATTACATACCACCAACATCTATATACCACTATTATGTACCACCAACATATATATACCACTATTACATACCACCATCTATATACCACTATCACATACCACCAACCAACATCTATATACCACTATTACATACCACCATCTATATACCACTATTACATACCACCAACCAACATCTATATACCACTATTACATACCACCATCTATATACCACTATTACATACCACCAACCAACATCTATATACCACTATTACATACCACCACCATCTATATACCACTATTACATACCACCAACATCTATATACCACTATTACATACCACCACCATCTATATACCACTATTACACACCACCATCTATATACCACTATTACATACCACCATCTATATACCACTATTACATACCACCAACCAACATCTATATACCACTATTACATATCACCATCTATATATACCACTATTACATACCACCAACCAACATCTATATATACCACTATTACATACCACCAACCAACATCTATATACCACTATTACATACCACCAACCACCATCTATATACCACTATTACATACCACCAACCAACATCTATATACCACTATTACATACCACCATCTATATACCACTATTACATACCACCAACCAACATCTATATACCACTATTACATACCACCACCATCTATATACCACTATTACATACCACCAACATCTATATACCACTATTACATACCACCACCATCTATATACCACTATTACACACCACCATCTATATACCACTATTACATACCACCATCTATATACCACTATTACATACCACCAACCAACATCTATATACCACTATTACATACCACCATCTATATATACCACTATTACATACCACCAACCAACATCTATATACCACTATTACATACCACCAACCAACATTTATATACCACTATTACATACCACCACCATCTATATACCACTATTACACACCACCATCTATATACCACTATTATATACCACCAACCACCATCTACATACCACTATTACATACCACCAACATCTATATACCACTATTATGTACCACCAACATATATATACCACTATTACATACCACCATCTATATACCACTATCACATACCACCAACCAACATCTATATACCACTATTACATACCACCATCTATATACCACTATTACATACCACCAACCAACATCTATATACCACTATTACATATCACCATCTATATACCACTATTACATACCACCAACCAACATCTATATACCACTATTACATACCACCAACCACCATCTACATACCACTATTATGTACCACCACCATCTATATACCACTATTACATACCACCATCTATATACCACTATTACACACCACCAACCAACATCTATATACCACTATTATGTACCACCAACAAATATATACCACTATTACATACCACCATCTATATACCACTATTACATACCACCAACCAACATCTATATACCACTATTACATACCACCACCATCTATATACCACTATTACATTCCACCATCTATATACCACTATCACATACCACCAACCAACATCTATATACCACTATTACATACCACCATCTATATACCACTATTACATACCACCAACCAACATCTATATACCACTATTACATATCACCATCTATATACCACTATTACATACCACCAACCAACATCTATATACCACTATTACATACCACCAACCACCATCTACATACCACTATTACGTACCACCACCATCTATATACCACTATTACATACCACCATCTATATACCACTATTACATACCACCAACCACCATCTACATACCACTATTACACACCACCATCTATATACCACTATTACATACCAACATCTATATACCACTATTACATACCACCAACCAACATCTATATACCACTATTACATATCACCATTTATATATACCACTATTACATACCACCAACCAACATCTATATACCACTATTACATACCACCAACCAACATCTATATACCACTATTACATACCACCAACCAACATCTATATACCACTATTACATATCACCATCTATATACCACTATTACATACCACCAACCAACATCTATATACCACTATTACATACCACCAACATCTATATACCACTATTACATACCACCACCATCTATATACCACTATTACACACCACCATCTATATACCACTATTACATACCACCATCTATATACCACTATTACATACCACCAAACAACATCTATATACCACTATTACATACCACCATCTATATACCACTATTACATACCACCAACCAACATCTATATACCACTATTACATATCACCGTCTATATACCACTATTACATACCACCAACCAACATCTATATACCACTATTACATACCACCAACATCTATATACCACTATTACATACCACCAACCAACATCTATATACCACTATTACATACCACCAACATCTATATACCACTATTACATACCACCAACATCTATATACCACTATTACGCACCACCAACCAACATCTATATACCACTATTACATACCACCAACCAACATCTATATACCACTATTACATACCACCAACATCTATATACCACTATTACACACCAGCAACCAACATCTATATACCACTATTACATACCACCACCATCTCTATACCACTATTACACACCACCCACCAACATCTATATACCACTATTACATACCACCAACCAACATCTATATACCACTATTACATACCACCACCATCTATATACCACTATTACATACCACCATCTATATACCACTATTACATACCACCAACCAACATCTATATACCACTATTACATACCACCATCTATATACCACTATTACATACCACCATCTATATACCGCTATTACATACCACCATCTATATACCACTATTACATACCACCATCTATATACCACTATTACATACCACCATCTATATACCACTATTACATACCACCACCATCTATATACCACTATTACACACCACCATCTATATACCACTATTACATACCACCACCATCTATATACCACTAGTACATACCACCAACCACCATCTACATACCACTATTACATACCACCAACATCTATATACCACTATTACATACCACCACCATCTAACATCTATATACCACTATTACATACCACCATCTATATACCACTATTACATACCACCACCATCTATATACCACTATTACATACCACCACCATCTATATACCACTATTACATACCACCAACCACCATCTACATACCACTATTACGTACCACCACCATCTATATACCACTATTACATACCACCAACATCTATATACCACTATTACATACCACCAACATCTATATACCACTATTATGTACCACCAACATCTATATACCACTATTACATACCACCAACCAACATCTATATACCACTATTACATACCACCATCTATATACCACTATTACATACCACCATCTATATACCACTATTACATACCACCATCTATATACCACTATTACATACCACCATCTATATACCACTATTACATACCACCATCTATATACCACTATTACATACCACCATCTATATACCACTATTACATACCACCATCTATATACCACTATTACATACCACCACCATCTATATACCACTATTACACACCACCATCTATATACCACTATTACATACCACAACCATCTATATACCACTATTACATACCACCAACCACCATATACATACCACTATTACATACCACCAACATCTATATACCACTATTACATACCACCACCATCTAACATCTATATACCACTATTACATACCACCATCTATATACCACTATTACATACCACCAACCAACATCAATATACCACTATTACATACCACCAACCAACATCTATATACCACTATTACATAACACCATCTATATACCACTATTACATACCACCAACCAACATCTATATACCACTATTACATACCACCACCATCTATATACCACTATTACATACCACCAACATCTATATACCACTATTACACACCACCATCTATATACCACTATTACATACCACCATCTATATACCACTATTACATACCACCATCTATATACCGCTATTACATACCACCATCTATATACCACTATTACATACCACCATCTATATACCACTATTACATACCACCATCTATATACCACTATTACATACCACCACCATCTATATACCACTATTACACACCACCATCTATATACCACTATTACATACCACCACCATCTATATACCACTATTACATACCACCAACCACCATCTACATACCACTATTACATACCACCAACATCTATATACCACTATTACATACCACCACCATCTAACATCTATATACCACTATTACATACCACCATCTATATACCACTATTACATACCACCACCATCTATATACCACTATTACATACCACCACCATCTATATACCACTATTACATACCACCAACCACCATCTACATACCACTATTACGTACCACCACCATCTATATACCACTATTACATACCACCAACATCTATATACCACTATTATGTACCACCAACATCTATATACCACTATTACATACCACCAACCAACATCTATATACCACTATTACATACCACCATCTATATACCACTATTACATACCACCATCTATATACCACTATTACATACCACCATCTATATACCACTATTACATACCACCATCTATATACCACTATTACATACCACCATCTATATACCACTATTACATACCACCATCTATATACCACTATTACATACCACCATCTATATACCACTATTACATACCACCACCATCTATATACCACTATTACACACCACCATCTATATACCACTATTACATACCACAACCATCTATATACCACTATTACATACCACCAACCACCATATACATACCACTATTACATACCACCAACATCTATATACCACTATTACATACCACCACCATCTAACATCTATATACCACTATTACATACCACCATCTATATACCACTATTACATACCACCAACCAACATCAATATACCACTATTACATACCACCAACCAACATCTATATACCACTATTACATAACACCATCTATATACCACTATTACATACCACCAACCAACATCTATATACCACTATTACATACCACCACCATCTATATACCACTATTACATACCACCAACATCTATATACCACTATTACACACCACCATCTATATACCACTATTACATACCACCATCTATATACCACTATTACATACCACCAACCAACATCTATATACCACTATTACATATCACCATCTATATATACCACTATTACATACCACCAACCAACATCTATATATACCACTATTACATACCACCAACCAACATCTATATACCACTATTACATACCACCAACCAACATCTATATACCACTATTACATACCACCAACATCTATATACCACTATTACGCACCACCAACCAACATCTATATACCACTATTACATACCACCAACCAACATCTATATACCACTATTACATACCACCAACATCTATATACCACTATTACACACCAGCAACCAACATCTATATACCACTATTACATACCACCACCATCTCTATACCACTATTACACACCACCCACCAACATCTATATACCACTATTACATACCACCAACCAACATCTATATACCACTATTACATACCACCACCATCTATATACCACTATTACATACCACCATCTATATACCACTATTACATACCACCAACCAACATCTATATACCACTATTACATACCACCATCTATATACCACTATTACATACCACCATCTATATACCGCTATTACATACCACCATCTATATACCACTATTACATACCACCATCTATATACCACTATTACATACCACCATCTATATACCACTATTACATACCACCACCATCTATATACCACTATTACACACCACCATCTATATACCGCTATTACATATGACCACCATCTATATACCACTATTACATACCACCAACCACCATCTACATACCACTATTACATACCACCAACATCTATATACCATTATTACATACCACCACCATCTAACATCTATATACCACTATTACATACCACCATCTATATACCACTATTACATACCACCACCATCTATATACCACTATTACATACCACCACCATCTATATACCACTATTACATACCACCAACCACCATCTACATACCACTATTACGTACCACCACCATCTATATACCACTATTACATACCACCAACATCTATATACCACTATTATGTACCACCAACATCTATATACCACTATTACATACCACCAACCAACATCTATATACCACTATTACATACCACCATCTATATACCACTATTACATACCACCATCTATATACCACTATTACATACCACCATCTATATACCACTATTACATACCACCATCTATATACCACTATTACATACCACCATCTATATACCACTATTACATACCACCATCTATATACCACTATTACATACCACCACCATCTATATACCACTATTACACACCACCATCTATATACCACTATTACATACCACAACCATCTATATACCACTATTACATACCACCAACCACCATATACATACCACTATTACATACCACCAACATCTATATACCACTATTACATACCACCACCGTCTAACATCTATATACCACTATTACATACCACCATCTATATACCACTATTACATACCACCAACCAACATCAATATACCACTATTACATACCACCAACCAACATCTATATACCACTATTACATACCACCATCTATATACCACTATTACATACCACCAACCAACATCTATATACCACTATTACATACCACCACCATCTATATACCACTATTACATACCACCAACATCTATATACCACTATTTTGTACCACCAACATATATATACCACTATTACATACCACCATCTATATACCACTATCACATACCACCAACCAACATCTATATACCACTATTACATACCACCATCTATATACCACTATTACATACCACCAACCAACATCTATATACCACTATTACATATCACCATCTATATACCACTATTACATACCACCAACCAACATCTATATACCACTATTACATACCACCAACCACCATCTACATACCACTATTATGTACCACCACCATCTATATACCACTATTACATACCACCATCTATATACCACTATTACACACCACCATCTATATACCACTATTACATACCACCAACATATATATACCACTGTTACATACCACCACCATCTATATACCACTATTACACACCACCATCTATATACCACTATTACATACCACCATCTATATACCACTATTACATACCACCACCATCTATATACCACTATTACATACCACCAACCACCATCTACATACCACTATTACATACCACCAACATCTATATACCACTATTATGTACCACCAACATATATATACCACTATTACATACCACCATCTATATACCACTATTACATACCACCAACCAACATCTATATACCACTATTACATACCACCACCATCTATATACCACTATTACATACCACCATCTATATACCACTATCACATACCACCATCTATATACCACTATTACATACCACCATCTATATACCACTATTACATACCACCAACATCTATATACCACTATTACATACCACCATCTATATACCACTATTACATACCACCACCATCTATATACCAATATTACATACCACCAACCACCATCTACATACCACTATTACATACCACCAACATCTATATACCACTATTATGTACCACCAACATATATATACCACTATTACATACCACCATCTATATACCACTATTACATACCACCAACCAACATCTATATACCACTATTACATACCACCACCATCTATATACCACTATTACATTCCACCATCTATATACCACTATCACATACCACCAACCAACATCTATATACCACTATTACATACCACCATCTATATACCACTATTACATACCACCAACCAACATCTATATACCACTATTACATATCACCATCTATATACCACTATTACATACCACCAACCAACATCTATATACCACTATTACATACCACCAACCACCATCTACATACCACTATTACGTACCACCACCATCTATATACCACTATTACATACCACCATCTATATACCACTATTACATACCACCATCTATATACCACTATTACATACCACCAACCACCATCTATATACCACTATTACATACCACCACCATCTATATACCACTATTACATACCACCATCTATATACCACTATTACATACCACCAACCACCATCTACATACCACTATTACACACCACCATCTATATACCACTATTACATACCAACATCTATATACCACTATTACATACCACCAACCAACATCTATATACCACTATTACATATCACCATCTATATATACCACTATTACATACCACCAACCAACATCTATATACCACTATTACATACCACCAACCAACATCTATATACCACTATTACATACCACCAACCAACATCTATATACCACTATTACATATCACCATCTATATACCACTATTACATACCACCAACCAACATCTATATACCACTATTACATACCACCAACATCTATATACCACTATTACATACCACCACCACCATCTATATACCACTATTACACACCACCATCTATATACCACTATTACATACCACCATCTATATACCACTATTACATACCACCAACCAACATCTATATACCACTATTACATACCACCATCTATATACCACTATTACATACCACCAACCAACATCTATATACCACTATTACATATCACCGTCTATATACCACTATTACATACCACCAACCAACATCTATATACCACTATTACATACCACCAACATCTATATACCACTATTACATACCACCAACCAACATCTATATACCACTATTACATACCACCAACATCTATATACCACTATTACATACCACCAACATCTATATGCCACTATTACGCACCACCAACCAACATCTATATACCACTATTACATACCACCAACCAACATCTATCTATATACCACTATTACATACCACCAACATCTATATACCACTATTACACACCAGCAACCAACATCTATATACCACTATTACATACCACCACCATCTCTATACCACTATTACACACCACCCACCAACATCTATATACCACTATTACATACCACCAACCAACATCTATATACCACTATTACATACCACCATCTATATACCACTATTACATACCACCAACCAACATCTATATACCACTATTACATACCACCATCTATATACCACTATTACATACCACCATCTATATACCGCTATTACATACCACCATCTATATACCACTATTACATACCACCATCTATATACCACTATTACATACCACCATCTATATACCACTATTACATACCACCACCATCTATATACCACTATTACACACCACCATCTATATACCACTATTACATACCACCACCATCTACATACCACTATTACATACCACCAACATCTATATACCACTATTACATACCACCACCATCTAACATCTATATACCACTATTACATACCACCATCTATATACCACTATTACATACCACCACCATCTATATACCACTATTACATACCACCACCATCTATATACCACTATTACATACCACCAACCACCATCTACATACCACTATTACGTACCACCATCATCTATATACCACTATTACATACCACCAACATCTGTATACCACTATTATGTACCACCAACATCTATATACCACTATTACATACCACCAACCAACATCTATATACCACTATTACATACCACCATCTATATACCACTATTACATACCACCATCTATATACCACTATTACATACCACCATCTATATACCACTATTACATACCACCATCTATATACCACTATTACATACCACCATCTATATACCACTATTACATACCACCATCTATATACCACTATTACATACCACCATCTATATACCACTATTACATACCACCACCATCTATATACCACTATTACACACCACCATCTATATACCACTATTACATACCACAACCATCTATATACCACTATTACATACCACCAACCACCATATACATACCACTATTACATACCACCAACATCTATATACCACTATTACATACCACCACCATCTAACATCTATATACCACTATTACATACCACCATCTATATACCACTATTACATACCACCAACCAACATCAATATACCACTATTACATACCACCAACCAACATCTATATACCACTATTACATAACACCATCTATATACCACTATTACATACCACCAACCAACATCTATATACCACTATTACATACCACCACCATCTATATACCACTATTACATACCACCAACATCTATATACCACTATTACATACCACCACCATCTATATACCACTATTACACACCACCATCTATATACCACTATTACATACCACCATCTATATACCACTATTACATACCACCATCTATATACCGCTATTACATACCACCATCTATATACCACTATTACATACCACCATCTATATACCACTATTACATACCACCATCTATATACCACTATTACATACCACCACCATCTATATACCACTATTACACACCACCATCTATATACCACTATTACATACCACCACCATCTATATACCACTATTACATACCACCAACCACCATCTACATACCACTATTACATACCACCAACATCTATATACCACTATTACATACCACCACCATCTAACATCTATATACCACTATTACATACCACCATCTATATACCACTATTACATACCACCACCATCTATATACCACTATTACATACCACCACCATCTATATACCACTATTACATACCACCAACCACCATCTACATACCACTATTACGTACCACCACCATCTATATACCACTATTACATACCACCAACATCTATATACCACTATTATGTACCACCAACATCTATATACCACTATTACATACCACCAACCAACATCTATATACCACTATTACATACCACCATCTATATACCACTATTACATACCACCATCTATATACCACTATTACATACCACCATCTATATACCACTATTACATACCACCATCTATATACCACTATTACATACCACCATCTATATACCACTATTACATACCACCATCTATATACCACTATTACATACCACCATCTATATACCACTATTACATACCACCACCATCTATATACCACTATTACACACCACCATCTATATACCACTATTACATACCACAACCATCTATATACCACTATTACATACCACCAACCACCATATACATACCACTATTACATACCACCAACATCTATATACCACTATTACATACCACCACCATCTAACATCTATATACCACTATTACATACCACCATCTATATACCACTATTACATACCACCAACCAACATCTATATACCACTATTACATATCACCATCTATATACCACTATTACATACCACCAACCAACATCTATATACCACTATTACATACCACCAACCACCATCTACATACCACTATTATGTACCACCACCATCTATATACCACTATTACATACCACCATCTATATACCACTATTACACACCACCATCTATATACCACTATTACATACCACCAACATATATATACCACTGTTACATACCACCACCATCTATATACCACTATTACACACCACCATCTATATACCACTATTACATACCACCATCTATATACCACTATTACATACCACCACCATCTATATACCACTATTACATACCACCAACCACCATCTACATACCACTATTACATACCACCAACATCTATATACCACTATTATGTACCACCAACATATATATACCACTATTACATACCACCATCTATATACCACTATTACATACCACCAACCAACATCTATATACCACTATTACATACCACCACCATCTATATACCACTATTACATACCACCATCTATATACCACTATCACATACCACCATCTATATACCACTATTACATACCACCATCTATATACCACTATTACATACCACCAACATCTATATACCACTATTACATACCACCATCTATATACCACTATTACATACCACCACCATCTATATACCAATATTACATACCACCAACCACCATCTACATACCACTATTACATACAACCAACATCTATATACCACTATTATGTACCACCAACATATATATACCACTATTACATACCACCATCTATATACCACTATTACATACCACCAACCAACATCTATATACCACTATTACATACCACCACCATCTATATACCACTATTACATTCCACCATATATATACCACTATCACATACCACCAACCAACATCTATATACCACTATTACATACCACCATCTATATACCACTATTACATACCACCAACCAACATCTATATACCACTATTACATATCACCATCTATATACCACTATTACATACCACCAACCAACATCTATATACCACTATTACATACCACCAACCACCATCTACATACCACTATTACGTACCACCACCATCTATATACCACTATTACATACCACCATCTATATACCACTATTACATACCACCATCTATATACCACTATTACATACCACCAACCACCATCTATATACCACTATTACATACCACCACCATCTATATACCACTATTACATACCACCATCTATATACCACTATTACATACCACCAACCACCATCTACATACCACTATTACACACCACCATCTATATACCACTATTACATACCAACATCTATATACCACTATTACATACCACCAACCAACATCTATATACCACTATTACATACCACCAACCAACATCTATATACCACTATTACATATCACCATCTATATACCACTATTACATACCACCAACCAACATCTATATACCACTATTACATACCACCAACATCTATATACCACTATTACATACCACCACCACCATCTATATACCACTATTACACACCACCATCTATATACCACTATTACATACCACCATCTATATACCACTATTACATACCACCAACCAACATCTATATACCACTATTACATACCACCATCTATATACCACTATTACATACCACCAACCAACATCTATATACCACTATTACATATCACCGTCTATATACCACTATTACATACCACCAACCAACATCTATATACCACTATTACATACCACCAACATCTATATACCACTATTACATACCACCAACCAACATCTATATACCACTATTACATACCACCAACATCTATATACCACTATTACATACCACCAACATCTATATACCACTATTACGCACCACCAACCAACATCTATATACCACTATTACATACCACCAACCAACATCTATCTATATACCACTATTACATACCACCAACATCTATATACCACTATTACACACCAGCAACCAACATCTATATACCACTATTACATACCACCACCATCTCTATACCACTATTACACACCACCCACCAACATCTATATACCACTATTACATACCACCAACCAACATCTATATACCACTATTACATACCACCATCTATATACCACTATTACATACCACCAACCAACATCTATATACCACTATTACATACCACCATCTATATACCACTATTACATACCACCATCTATATACCGCTATTACATACCACCATCTATATACCACTATTACATACCACCATCTATATACCACTATTACATACCACCATCTATATACCACTATTACATACCACCACCATCTATATACCACTATTACACACCACCATCTATATACCACTATTACATACCACCACCATCTACATACCACTATTACATACCACCAACATCTATATACCACTATTACATACCACCACCATCTAACATCTATATACCACTATTACATACCACCATCTATATACCACTATTACATACCACCACCATCTATATACCACTATTACATACCACCACCATCTATATACCACTATTACATACCACCAACCACCATCTACATACCACTATTACGTACCACCACCATCTATATACCACTATTACATACCACCAACATCTATATACCACTATTATGTACCACCAACATCTATATACCACTATTACATACCACCAACCAACATCTATATACCACTATTACATACCACCATCTATATACCACTATTACATACCACCATCTATATACCACTATTACATACCACCATCTATATACCACTATTACATACCACCATCTATATACCACTATTACATACCACCATCTATATACCACTATTACATACCACCATCTATATACCACTATTACATACCACCATCTATATACCACTATTACATACCACCACCATCTATATACCACTATTACACACCACCATCTATATACCACTATTACATACCACAACCATCTATATACCACTATTACATACCACCAACCACCATATACATACCACTATTACATACCACCAACATCTATATACCACTATTACATACCACCACCATCTAACATCTATATACCACTATTACATACCACCATCTATATACCACTATTACATACCACCAACCAACATCAATATACCACTATTACATACCACCAACCAACATCTATATACCACTATTACATAACACCATCTATATACCACTATTACATACCACCAACCAACATCTATATACCACTATTACATACCACCACCATCTATATACCACTATTACATACCACCAACATCTATATACCACTATTACATACCACCACCATCTATATACCACTATTACACACCACCATCTATATACCACTATTACATACCACCATCTATATACCACTATTACATACCACCAACCAACATCTATATACCACTATTACATATCACCATCTATATATACCACTATTACATACCACCAACCAACATCTATATATACCACTATTACATACCACCAACCAACATCTATATACCACTATTACATACCACCAACCAACATCTATATACCACTATTACATACCACCAACATCTATATACCACTATTACGCACCACCAACCAACATCTATATACCACTATTACATACCACCAACCAACATCTATATACCACTATTACATACCACCAACATCTATATACCACTATTACACACCAGCAACCAACATCTATATACCACTATTACATACCACCACCATCTCTATACCACTATTACACACCACCCACCAACATCTATATACCACTATTACATACCACCAACCAACATCTATATACCACTATTACATACCACCACCATCTATATACCACTATTACATACCACCATCTATATACCACTATTACATACCACCAACCAACATCTATATACCACTATTACATACCACCATCTATATACCACTATTACATACCACCATCTATATACCGCTATTACATACCACCATCTATATACCACTATTACATACCACCATCTATATACCACTATTACATACCACCATCTATATACCACTATTACATACCACCACCATCTATATACCACTATTACACACCACCATCTATATACCGCTATTACATATGACCACCATCTATATACCACTATTACATACCACCAACCACCATCTACATACCACTATTACATACCACCAACATCTATATACCACTATTACATACCACCACCATCTAACATCTATATACCACTATTACATACCACCATCTATATACCACTATTACATACCACCACCATCTATATACCACTATTACATACCACCACCATCTATATACCACTATTACATACCACCAACCACCATCTACATACCACTATTACGTACCACCACCATCTATATACCACTATTACATACCACCAACATCTATATACCACTATTATGTACCACCAACATCTATATACCACTATTACATACCACCAACCAACATCTATATACCACTATTACATACCACCATCTATATACCACTATTACATACCACCATCTATATACCACTATTACATACCACCATCTATATACCACTATTACATACCACCATCTATATACCACTATTACATACCACCATCTATATACCACTATTACATACCACCATCTATATACCACTATTACATACCACCATCTATATACCACTATTACATACCACCACCATCTATATACCACTATTACACACCACCATCTATATACCACTATTACATACCACAACCATCTATATACCACTATTACATACCACCAACCACCATATACATACCACTATTACATACCACCAACATCTATATACCACTATTACATACCACCACCATCTAACATCTATATACCACTATTACATACCACCATCTATATACCACTATTACATACCACCAACCAACATCAATATACCACTATTACATACCACCAACCAACATCTATATACCACTATTACATACCACCATCTATATACCACTATTACACACCACCAACCAACATCTATATACCACTATTACATACCACCACCATCTATATACCACTATTACATACCACCAACATCTATATACCACTATTACATACCACCACCATCTATATACCACTATTACACACCACCATCTATATACCACTATTACATACCACCATATATATACCACTATTACATACCACCAACCAACATCTATATACCACTATTACATATCACCATCTATATATACCACTATTACATACCACCAACCAACATCTATATATACCACTATTACATACCACCAACCAACATCTATATACCACTATTACATACCACCAACCACCATCTATATACCACTATTACATACCACCAACCAACATCTATATACCACTATTACATACCACCATCAATATACCACTATTACATACCACCAACCAACATCTATATACCACTATTACATACCACCACCATCTATATACCACTATTACATACCACCAACATCTATATACCACTATTACATACCACCACCATCTATATACCACTATTACACACCACCATCTATATACCACTATTACATACCACCATCTATATACCACTATTACATACCACCAACCAACATCTATATACCACTATTACATATCACCATCTATATATACCACTATTACATACCACCAACCAACATCTATATACCACTATTACATACCACCAACCAACATTTATATACCACTATTACATACCACCACCATCTATATACCACTATTACACACCACCATCTATATACCACTATTACATACCACCAACCACCATCTACATACCACTATTACATACCACCAACATCTATATACCACTATTATGTACCACCAACATATATATACCACTATTACATACCACCATCTATATACCACTATCACATACCACCAACCAACATCTATATACCACTATTACATACCACCATCTATATACCACTATTACATACCACCAACCAACATCTATATACCACTATTACATATCACCATCTATATACCACTATTACATACCACCAACCAACATCTATATACCACTATTACATACCACCAACCACCATCTACATACCACTATTATGTACCACCACCATCTATATACCACTATTACATACCACCATCTATATACCACTATTACACACCACCATCTATATACCACTATTACATACCACCAACATATATATACCACTGTTACATACCACCACCATCTATATACCACTATTACACACCACCATCTATATACCACTATTACATACCACCATCTATATACCACTATTACATACCACCACCATCTATATACCACTATTACATACCACCAACCACCATCTACATACCACTATTACATACCACCAACATCTATATACCACTATTATGTACCACCAACATATATATACCACTATTACATACCACCATCTATATACCACTATTACATACCACCAACCAACATCTATATACCACTATTACATACCACCACCATCTATATACCACTATTACATACCACCATCTATATACCACTATCACATACCACCATCTATATACCACTATTACATACCACCATCTATATACCACTATTACATACCACCAACATCTATATACCACTATTACATACCACCATCTATATACCACTATTACATACCACCACCATCTATATACCAATATTACATACCACCAACCACCATCTACATACCACTATTACATACCACCAACATCTATATACCACTATTATGTACCACCAACATATATATACCACTATTACATACCACCATCTATATACCACTATTACATACCACCAACCAACATCTATATACCACTATTACATACCACCACCATCTATATACCACTATTACATTCCACCATCTATATACCACTATCACATACCACCAACCAACATCTATATACCACTATTACATACCACCATCTATATACCACTATTACATACCACCAACCAACATCTATATACCACTATTACATATCACCATCTATATACCACTATTACATACCACCAACCAACAACTATATACCACTATTACATACCACCAACCACCATCTACATACCACTATTACGTACCACCACCATCTATATACCACTATTACATACCACCATCTATATACCACTATTACATACCACCATCTATATACCACTATTACATACCACCAACCACCATCTATATACCACTATTACATACCACCACCATCTATATACCACTATTACATACCACCATCTATATACCACTATTACATACCACCAACCACCATCTACATACCACTATTACACACCACCATCTATATACCACTATTACATACCAACATCTATATACCACTATTACATACCACCAACCAACATCTATATACCACTATTACATATCACCATCTATATATACCACTATTACATACCACCAACCAACATCTATATACCACTATTACATACCACCAACCAACATCTATATACCACTATTACATACCACCAACCAACATCTATATACCACTATTACATATCACCATCTATATACCACTATTACATACCACCAACCAACATCTATATACCACTATTACATACCACCAACATCTATATACCACTATTACATACCACCACCATCTATATACCACTATTACACACCACCATCTATATACCACTATTACATACCACCATCTATATACCACTATTACATACCACCAACCAACATCTATATACCACTATTACATACCACCATCTATATACCACTATTACATACCACCAACCAACATCTATATACCACTATTACATATCACCGTCTATATACCACTATTACATACCACCAACCAACATCTATATACCACTATTACATACCACCAACATCTATATACCACTATTACATACCACCAACCAACATCTATATACCACTATTACATACCACCAACATCTATATACCACTATTACATACCACCAACATCTATATACCACTATTACGCACCACCAACCAACATCTATATACCACTATTACATACCACCAACCAACATCTATCTATATACCACTATTACATACCACCAACATCTATATACCACTATTACACACCAGCAACCAACATCTATATACCACTATTACATACCACCACCATCTCTATACCACTATTACACACCACCCACCAACATCTATATACCACTATTACATACCACCAACCAACATCTATATACCACTATTACATACCACCACCATCTATATACCACTATTACATACCACCATCTATATACCACTATTACATACCACCAACCAACATCTATATACCACTATTACATACCACCATCTATATACCACTATTACATACCACCATCTATATACCGCTATTACATACCACCATCTATATACCACTATTACATACCACCATCTATATACCACTATTACATACCACCATCTATATACCACTATTACATACCACCACCATCTATATACCACTATTACACACCACCATCTATATACCACTATTACATACCACCACCATCTACATACCACTATTACATACCACCAACATCTATATACCACTATTACATACCACCACCATCTAACATCTATATACCACTATTACATACCACCATCTATATACCACTATTACATACCACCACCATCTATATACCACTATTACATACCACCACCATCTATATACCACTATTACATACCACCAACCACCATCTACATACCACTATTACGTACCACCACCATCTATATACCACTATTACATACCACCAACATCTATATACCACTATTATGTACCACCAACATCTATATACCACTATTACATACCACCAACCAACATCTATATACCACTATTACATACCACCATCTATATACCACTATTACATACCACCATCTATATACCATTATTACATACCACCATCTATATACCACTATTACATACCACCATCTATATACCACTATTACATACCACCATCTATATACCACTATTACATACCACCATCTATATACCACTATTACATACCACCATCTATATACCACTATTACATACCACCACCATCTATATACCACTATTACACACCACCATCTATATACCACTATTACATACCACAACCATCTATATACCACTATTACATACCACCAACCACCATATACATACCACTATTACATACCACCAACATCTATATACCACTATTACATACCACCACCATCTAACATCTATATACCACTATTACATACCACCATCTATATACCACTATTACATACCACCAACCAACATCAATATACCACTATTACATACCA
The DNA here is from genome assembly GCF_013265735.2 of Oncorhynchus mykiss. Lineage (NCBI taxonomy): Eukaryota > Metazoa > Chordata > Actinopteri > Salmoniformes > Salmonidae > Oncorhynchus > Oncorhynchus mykiss. Next base: position 1,144,973 of record NC_048565.1, on the reverse strand, counting down.
CCAACCAACATCTATATACCACTATTACATACCACCATCTATATACCACTATTACATACCACCAACCAACATCTATATACCACTATTACATACCACCACCATCTATATACCACTATTACATACCACCAACATCTATATACCACTATTACATACCACCACCATCTATATACCACTATTACACACCACCATCTATATACCACTATTACATACCACCATCTATATACCACTATTACATACCACCAACCAACATCTATATACCACTATTACATATCACCATCTATATATACCACTATTACATACCACCAACCAACATCTATATATACCACTATTACATACCACCAACCAACATCTATATACCACTATTACATACCACCAACCACCATCTATATACCACTATTACATACCACCAACCAACATCTATATACCACTATTACATACCACCACCATCTATATACCACTATTACATACCACCAACATCTATATACCACTATTACATACCACCACCATCTATATACCACTATTACATACCACCAACCAACATTTATATACCACTATTACATACCACCACCATCTATATACCACTATTACACACCACCATCTATATACCACTATTACATACCACCAACCACCATCTACATACCACTATTACATACCACCAACATCTATATACCACTATTATGTACCACCAACATATATATACCACTATTACATACCACCATCTATATACCACTATCACATACCACCAACCAACATCTATATACCACTATTACATACCACCATCTATATACCACTATTACATACCACCAACCAACATCTATATACCACTATTACATATCACCATCTATATACCACTATTACATACCACCAACCAACATCTATATACCACTATTACATACCACCAACCACCATCTACATACCACTATTATGTACCACCACCATCTATATACCACTATTACATACCACCATCTATATACCACTATTACACACCACCATCTATATACCACTATTACATACCACCAACATCTATATACCACTGTTACATACCACCACCATCTATATACCACTATTACACACCACCATCTATATACCACTATTACATACCACCATCTATATACCACTATTACATACCACCACCATCTATATACCACTATTACATACCACCAACCACCATCTACATACCACTATTACATACCACCAACATCTATATACCACTATTATGTACCACCAACATATATATACCACTATTACATACCACCATCTATATACCACTATTACATACCACCAACCAACATCTATATACCACTATTACATACCACCACCATCTATATACCACTATTACATACCACCATCTATATACCACTATCACATACCACCATCTATATACCACTATTACATACCACCATCTATATACCACTATTACATACCACCAACATCTATATACCACTATTACATACCACCATCTATATACCACTATTACATACCACCACCATCTATATACCACTATTACATACCACCAACCACCATCTACATACCACTATTACATACCACCAACATCTATATACCACTATTATGTACCACCAACATATATATACCACTATTACATACCACCATCTATATACCACTATTACATACCAACAACCAACATCTATATACCACTATTACATACCACCACCATCTATATACCACTATTACATACCACCATCTATATACCACTATCACATACCACCAACCAACATCTATATACCACTATTACATACCACCATCTATATACCACTATTACATACCACCAACCAACATCTATATACCACTATTACATATCACCATCTATATACCACTATTACATACCACCAACCAACATCTATATACCACTATTACATACCACCAACCACCATCTACATACCACTATTACGTACCACCACCATCTATATACCACTATTACATACCACCATCTATATACCACTATTACATACCACCAACCACCATCTATATACCACTATTACATACCACCACCATCTATATACCACTATTACATACCACCATCTATATACCACTATTACATACCACCAACCACCATCTACATACCACTATTACACACCACCATCTATATACCACTATTACATACCAACATCTATATACCACTATTACATACCACCAACCAACATCTATATACCACTATTACATATCACCATCTATATATACCACTATTACATACCACCAACCAACATCTATATACCACTATTACATACCACCAACCAACATCTATATACCACTATTACATACCACCAACCAACATCTATATACCACTATTACATATCACCATCTATATACCACTATTACATACCACCAACCAACATCTATATACCACTATTACATACCACCAACATCTATATACCACTATTACATACCACCACCATCTATATACCACTATTACACACCACCATCTATATACCACTATTACATACCACCATCTATATACCACTATTACATACCACCAACCAACATCTATATACCACTATTACATACCACCATCTATATACCACTATTACATACCACCAACCAACATCTATATACCACTATTACATATCACCGTCTATATACCACTATTACATACCACCAACCAACATCTATATACCACTATTACATATCACCATCTATATACCACTATTACATACCACCAACCAACATCTATATACCACTATTACATATCACCATCTATATACCACTATTACATACCACCAACCAACATCTATATACCACTATTACATACCACCAACCACCATCTACATACCACTATTACGTACCACCACCATCTATATACCACTATTACATACCACCATCTATATACCACTATTACATACCACCATCTATATACCACTATTACATACCACCAACCACCATCTATATACCACTATTACATACCACCACCATCTATATACCACTATTACATACCACCATCTATATACCACTATTACATACCACCAACCACCATCTACATACCACTATTACACACCACCATCTATATACCACTATTACATACCAACATCTATATACCACTATTACATACCACCAACCAACATCTATATACCACTATTACATATCACCATCTATATATACCACTATTACATACCACCAACCAACATCTATATACAACTATTACATACCACCAACCAACATCTATATACCACTATTACATACCACCAACCAACATCTATATACCACTATTACATATCACCATCTATATACCACTATTACATACCACAAACCAACATCTATATACCACTATTACATACCACCAACATCTATATACCACTATTACATACCACCACCATCTATATACCACTATTACATACCACCATCTATATACCACTATTACATACCACCAACCAACATCTATATACCACTATTACATACCACCATCTATATACCACTATTACATACCACCAACCAACATCTATATACCACTATTACATATCACCGTCTATATACGACTATTACATACCACCAACCAACATCTATATACCACTATTACATACCACCATCTATATACCACTATTACATACCACCAACCAACATCTATATACCACTATTACATACCACCATCTATATACCACTATTACATACCACCAACCAACATCTATATACCACTATTACATATCACCATCTATATACCACTATTATATACCACCAACCAACATCTATATACCACTATTACATACCACCAACATCTATATACCACTATTACATACCACCACCATCTATATACCACTATTACACACCACCATCTATATACCACTATTACATACCACCATCTATATACCACTATTACATACCACCAACCAACATCTATATACCACTATTACATATCACCATCTATATACCACTATTACATACCACCAACCAACATCTATATACCACTATTACATACCACCAACCAACATCTATATACCACTATTACATACCACCAACCAACATCTATATACCACTATTACATATCACCATCTATATAAAACTATTACATACCACCAACCAACATCTATATACCACTATTACATACCACCAACATCTATATACCACTATTACATACCACCACCATCTATATACCACTATTACATACCACCATCTATATACCACTATTACATACCACCAACCAACATCTATATACCACTATTACATACCACCATCTATATACCACTATTACATACCACCAACCAACATCTATATACCACTATTACATACCACCATCTATATACCACTATTACATACCACCAACCAACATCTATATACCACTATTACATACCACCATCTATATACCACTATTACATACCACCAACCAACATCTATATACCACTATTATATACCACCAACCAACATCTATATACCACTATTACATACCACCAACATCTATATACCACTATTACATACCACCACCATCTATATACCACTATTACATACCACCACCATCTATATACCACTATTACATACCACCAACATCTATATACCACTATTACATACCACCACCATCTATATACCACTATTACACACCACCACCATCTATATACCACTATTACATACCACCATCTATATACCACTATTACATACCACCAACCAACATCTATATACCACTATTACATATCACCATCTATATATACCACTATTACATACCACCAACCAACATCTAAATACCACTATTACATACCACCAACCAACATCTATATATCACTATTACATACCACCATCTAGATACCACTATTACATACCACCAACCAACATCTATATACCACTATTACATATCACCATCTATATACCACTATTACATACCACAAACCAACATCTATATACCACTATTACATACCACCAACATCTATATACCACTATTACATACCACCACCATCTATATACCACTATTACATACCACCATCTATATACCACTATTACATACCACCAACCATCATCTATATACCACTATTACATACCACCAACCAACATCTATATACCACTATTACATACCACCACCATCTATATACCACTATTACATACCACCAACATCTATATACCACTATTACATACCACCACCATCTATATACCACTATTACACACCACCATCTATATACCACTATTACATACCACCATCTATATACCACTATTACATACCACCAACCAACATCTATATACCACTATTACATATCACCATCTATATACCACTATTACATACCACCACCATCTAACATCTATATACCACTATTACATACCACCAACCAACATCTATATACCACTATTACATACCACCAACCAACATCTATATACCACTATTACACACCACCAACATCTATATACCACTATTACATACCACCATCTATATACCACTATTACATACCACAAACATCTATATACCACTATTAATACCGCCGACATCTATATACCACTATTACATACCACCATCTATATACCACTATTAATACCACCAACTATGTACCACTATTACCCACCACCATCTAACATCTATACACCAATATTACACACCACCATATATATACCACTATTACACACCATCTATATACCACTATTAATACCACCAACTATATACCACTATTACATACCACCATCTATATACCACTATTACATACCACCATCTATATACCACTATTACATACCACCATCTATATACCACTATTACATACCACCATCTATATACCACTATTAATACCACCAACTATATACCACTATTACATACCACCATCTATATACCACTATTACACACCACCAACTATATACCACTATTACATACCACCATCTATATACCACTATTACATACCACCATCAATATACCACTATTAATACCACCATCTATCTATCTACCACTATTACACACCACCATCTATATACCACTATTAATACCACCGACATCTATATACCACTATTACACACCACCAACTATATACCACTATTACACACCACCAACATCTATATACCACTATTACATACAACCATCTATATACCACTATTACATACCAACATCTATATACCACTATTAATACCACCAACTATATACCACTATTACATACCACCAACCAACATCTATATACCACTATTAATACCACCAACTGTACCACTGTTAGATAACACCAACTATAAAAATAACTACCATCAACTAGCATCTACAGTTGAAGTCAGAAATGTACATATTCTTATGTTGGAGCCATTAAACATACACATTAAAGCTCGTTTTTCAACCACTCCTCACATTTCTTGTTAACAAACTATAGTTTTGGCAAGTCGGTTAGGACATCTACTTTGTCATCTACAAGTCATTTTTCCAACAATTGTTTACAAAGAGATTATTTCACGTATAATTCACTGAATCACAATTCCAGTGTTCCAGAAGTGTGCATACACTAAGTTGAGTGTGCATACACTAAGTTGAGTGTGCATATTCTAAGTTGAGTGTGCATACACTAAGTTGAGTGTGCATACACTAAGTTGAGTGTGCGTACACTAAGTTGAGTGTGCATATTCTAAGTTAAGTGTGCATATTCTAAATTGATTGTGCATATTCTAAGTTGAGTGTGCATATTCTAAGTTGAGTGTGCATATTCTAAGTTGAGTGTGCATACACTAAGTTGAGTGTGCATATTCTAAGTTGAGTGTGCATATTCTAAGTTGAGTGTGCATATTCTAAGTTGAGTGTGCATTTAAACAGATTTGAAAATTCCAGAAAATGGTGTCATGGCTTTAGATATCAAGCCCTGACCTTAGTTATCTTAGTTTTCTTTATAATTTGGTTAGGTCAGGGTGTGACAAGGGTGGTTTGTGTGGTTTTGTATTGTCTAGGGGTTTTTGTATGTTTATGGGTTTACTTAGTCTATGTGTTTATATGTCTATGGTTGCCTAGATTGGTTCTCAATCAAAGGCAGCTGTTTATCGTTGTCTCTGATTGGGGACCATATTTAGGTAGCCATATTCCTTGGATAGTTTGTGGGTTGTTATTCTATGTTTAGTTGCCTGTTCTGCACTAGCCATATTGCTTCACTGTTCCTTGATCTTTTCAGTGTTCTCTCTTTAATTAAAGAGTTATGTTCGCTTACCACGCTGCGCCTTGGTCTCCTCATTACGACGACCGTGACATTAGAAGCTTCTGATAGGCTAATTGACATAATTTCTATAATTTAGTCCAAACAACTACCTCTCCCCCTACTGTATTTATTTATTTAGCTCCTTTGCACCCCATTATTTCTCTCTCTACTTTGCATATTCTTCCACTGCAAATCTACCAATCCAGTGTTTCACTTGCTATATTGTATTTACTTCGCCACCATGGCCTTTTTTTTTGCCTTTACCTCCCTTATCTCACCTCATTTGCTCACATTGTATATAGACTTGTTTATGCTGTACTATTGACTGTATGTTTGTAACTCCGTGTTGTTGTATGTGTCGAACTGCTATGCTTTATCTTGGCCAGGTCGCAATTGTAAATGAGAACTTGTTCTCAACTTGCCTACCTGGTTAAATAAATAAGTAAAAATACAAATTTGAGCCAATTGGAGGTGTACCTGTGGATGTACTGTATTTCAAGGCCTACCTTCAAATTCAGTGCCTCTTTGCTTGACATCACGGGAAAATCTAAAGAAATTAGAATAAAAATGGTAGACCTCCACAAGTCTGGTTCATCCTCGGGAGCAATTTCCAAATGCCTGAAGTTACCACGTTCATCTGTACAATAGTATGCACATATAAACACCATGGGACAATGCAGCTGTCATACTGCTCAGGAAGGAGACGCGTTCTGTCTCCTAGAGATGAACGTACTTTGATGCGAAAAGTGCAGATCAATCCCAGAACAACAGCAAAGGACCTTGTGAAGATGCTGGAGGAAACAGGTACAAAAGTATCTATATCCACTGTAAAACGAGTCCTATATTGACGTAACCTGAAAGGCCGCTCAGCAACATCTGCTAACCATGTATATGTGACCAATAACATCTGCTAACCATGTATATGTGACCAATAACATCTGCTAACCATGTGTATGTGACCAATAACATCTGCTAACCATGTGTATGTGACCAATAACATCTGCTGACCATGTGTATGTGACCAATAACATCTGCTAACCATGTGACCAATAACATCTGCTAACCATGTGACCAATAACATCTGCTGACCATGTGTATGTGACCAATAACATCTGCTAACCATGTGACCATTAACATCTGCTGACCATGTGTATGTGACCAATAACATCTGCTAACCATGTGACCAATAACATCTGCTGACCATGTGTATGTGACCAATAACATCTGCTAACCATGTGTATGTGACCAATAACATCTGCTGACCATGTGTATGTGACCAATAGCATCTGCTAACCATGTGTATGTGACCAATAACATCTGCTAACCATGTCTATGTGACCAATAACATCTACTAACCATGTGTATGTGACCAATAACATCTGCTAACCATGTGTATGTGACCAATAACATCTGCTAACCATGTGTATGTGACCAATAACATCTGCTAACCATGTGTATGTGACCAATAACATTTGCTAACCATGTGTAAGTGACCAATAACATCTGCTAACCATGTGTATGTGACCAATAACATCTGCTAACCATGTGTATGTGACCAATAACATCTGCTAACCATGTGTAAGTGACCAATAACATCTGCTAACCATGTGTATGTGACCAATAACATTTGCTAACCATGTGTAAGTGACCAATAACATCTGCTAACCATGTGTATGTGACCAATAACATTTGCTAACCATGTGTATGTGACCAATAACATCTGCTAACCATGTGTATGTGACCAATAACATCTGCTAACCACGTGTATGTGACCAATAACATCTGCTAACCATGTGTATGTGACCAATAACATCTGCTAACCATGTGTATGTGACCAATAACATCTGCTAACCATGTGTATGTGACCAGTAACATTTGATTTGATTTAAAGCTGGATTCAAGCATTAAAGCAAATTACCCCAAAACAACTATTAGTTGTGCTTGTCATAAGGACTCATGCATTTGACCTGTTTTAGCATGGACATTGCCAATGAGGGCTTGCACCATTTTAAAGTTGTCAACTGGGTGGGGATTCTTAAGAGCTGGGAGAAATCTGCCAATGAAGAAAATGTACTACTTTAAAATGGAAATGGCCTCAATGGCGCTGCCCATGCTGTGACATACTTAATGACATACAAAGATGAGTCCTGGGTCTCTTATTGCCTGTTCTCCATATGCATGTCTGCCCACTCATTGGCTAGAAGGATCCCACCTGACCTCTTCTGCCTTCCATCTATGAGGGCATGTCATTTTCATTGTTAAGAGCGGTCACTCAAATATGTTGTCAATATAACAGACAATCTTGGACTTCATCCACTAGGGATGAAGGAAACAACTTACCAGGGAAGGACTAAACGCACTCCTCAATGAATGATACATTAGTTACATTACAGCTTAAAAGTGATTCAATTGTTTTTTCCACCCTCATTTTTTAAAATGTATTTTATTTCTCCTTTATTTAGCCAGGTAGGCTAGATCACCTTTATTTAACAAGTTAGGCTAGTTGAGAACACCTTTATTTAACCAGGTAGGCTAGTTGAGAACACCTTTATTTAACCAGGTAGGCCAGTTGAGAACAAGTTCTCATTTACAACTGTGACCTGGCCAAGATAAAGCAAAGCAGTGCGACACAGACACACAGTTACAAATGGAATAAACAATAAACAAGCCAATAACACAATAAACAAGTCAATGACACAGTAGAAAAAAGAAAGTCTATATACATTGTGTGCAAAAGGCATGAAGAGGTAGGCAATAAATAGGCCATAGGAGCGAAATTACAATTTAGCAGATTAACACTGGAGTGATAAATGAGCAGATGATGATGTAGAGATGTAGAGATATTAAGTTAAGATATAAAGATATAAAGACATAAGATATAGATATAAAGTAAATAAAATAAACAGTATGGGAATGAGATAGGTAAATTGGGTGGGCTATTTACAGATGGACTATGTACAGCTGCAGCGATCGGTAAACTGCTCAGATAGTTGATGCTTAAAGTTGGTGAGGGAAATAAACTTCAGCGATTTTTGCAATTCGTTCCAGTCACAGGCAGCAGAGAACTGGAAGGAAAGGCGGCCAAATGAGGTGTTGGCTTTAGGGATGATCAGTGAGATATACCTGCTGGAACGTCAATCTACATACAACAATATCCCATGACAAAGCAAAAACAAGTTTTTAGAAATGTTTTCAGATGTATATACATTTTTATTAAATATCACATTTACATAAATATCCAAACGACTCAAATCTTCATGGGTATTTATTGTTTATTTTACCTTTATTTAAGTAGGCAAGTCAGTTAAGAACAACATTCATATTTTCAATGACGGCCTGGGAACAGTGGGTTAACTGCCTGTTCAGGGGCAGAACGACAGATTTGTACCTTGTCAGCTCGGGGGTTTGAACTTGCAACCATTCTGGTTACTAGTCCAACGCTCTAACCACTAGGCTAGAATGATGGAGACCACAGTGTTCTTGGGGACCTTCAATGCTGCAGACATTTTTTAGTACCCTTCCCCAGATCTGTGCCTCGACACAATCCTGTCTAGGAGCTCTAAGGCAATTCCTTCGACCTCATGGCTTGGTTTTTGTTGACATGCACTGTCAACTGTGGGACCTTTATATAGACGTGTGTGTGCCTTTCCAAATAATGTCCAATCAATTGAATTTACCACAGGTGGACTCCAATCAAGTTGTAGAAACATCTCAAGGATGATCAATGGAAACAGGATGCACCTGAGCTCCATTTCGAGTCTCATAGCAAAGGGTAGGAATATTTATGTAAATAAGGTATCTGCTTTTTATTTAAAGATTTGCTAACATTTATAGACCCGTTATTGTTTTGTCATTATGGGGTATTGCGTGTAGATTGATGAGGAAAACAAATGATGCAATCCCTTTTAGAATAAGGCTGTAACGTAATAAATAAAAAGTGAACGTGACTGAATAGTTTCCACGGTAACATGATATTGTGTAATAATGTGACCAGGTTTGATTGAATATTTAGTTAATGTTTATTATCCGTACATTTCAATGAACTAAACTAACACCAGGGAGATACGAGAGAGATTTAAACATGCATTATTATGATATTCTGGATTGACAGTAGTTCAATTAACAAATATACAAATGCAAAACAATTCAAAAATAATCTCACCAGAAATCAAAATCCAATAAAACCCAAACAAATGTAAATCCGTAGTTGTAAAACACTAAACAGCAGGATTGTGCAGGAAGCCTACATATGGATGACAACACCATAAAACAGCTTCAAAATCAACAATATTTACAAGCAGTCACACATCTGTAATACTTCTGAGACTCTGGATTGTCTTGAGGGCATTGAGGAGGAGCATCCATGATTTAGGAGAAGGGATAGACCCTTCACACACGCTCTGTTTCTCCACTAGCAACGGGGAGAGTGTGACATCCTTATTCACCAGTCTTGTGTGCTATGAAGTCAGAACAACAACAGTCACAACTAAAGTGTATGCATCCCAAATGCCACTCTATTCCCTATAGGGCCAAAACTAGTGCACTTTGAAGGGAAGAGGATGCCATTTGGGGGGGGGGGTCTGGTGGTCGGGGGGAGCGAAGGGTCTGGTGGGCGAGCAGAAAGAGATGTTCTTCTCTCAGCACTGTTCAAAGCCAGCCATCAGAGACAGGGCAAGGGACTCCACTATTAGAGAGAAGAGAGAAAAGACCGTCAGGACACCCCTCACAGCAGACGCCCCTCACAGCAGACGCCCCTCACAGCAGACGCCCCTCACAGCAGACGCCCCTCACAGCAGACGCCCCTCACAGCAGACGCCCCTCACAGCAGACGCCCCTCACAGCAGACACCACTCAGACAAACATCTTAATTTAACAGATCAGTGTGGAACTTACAGTGTGGAAATGACCCGCGGCAGACAGCTTTGTTCAGTATAGTCACCAGGAACATGTGACAGTTCTTGAAATCAGATTCCATCTTATCAATGGATTCGATCCTGGAAACGACAGAGGAACACAATTTTCAAGGTTCATTTAAATCAAATTTGATTTGTGACATGCGGCAAAATACAAAAAGGTACCTTTATTTTATTTCACCTTTATTTAACCAGGTAGGCTAGTTGAGAACAAGTTCTCATTTACAACTGTGACCTGGCCAAGATAAATCAAAGCAGTGAGATACACATTAAATAAACAAACATACAGTCAATAACACAATAGAAAAATCTATGTACAGTGTGTAGGGGAAATATAGTAAGATTAGGGAGGTAAGGTAATAAATAGGGCCATAGTGGCGAAGTAATCAATTTAGCAGATTAACACTGGAGTGATAGATGTCAAGATGATGATGTGCAAGTAGAGATACTGGGGTGCAACAGAGCAAAAATAAATAACGAGGGGATGAGGTAGTTGGATGGACTATTTACAGATGTGTACAGGTGCAGTAAGCTGCTCTGACAGCATACTTATTTTCCACCAAAATGTGCAAATAAATTCATTAAAAATCCTACAATGTGATTTTCTGGATTTTTGTCCCTCATTTTGTCTGTCGTAGTTGAAGTGTACCTATGATGAAAATTACAGGCCTCTCTCATCTTTTTAAGTGGGAGAACTTGCACAATTGGTGGCTGACTAAATATTTTTTTTGCCCCACTGTATATCTTAAAATCTGTGAAGGTTATTTAATAGTTTTTACAAAAGCTATTTAAATTTAAGGACATAAATACCCTGACCAGAGGATAAACATATCTTCAAATTTCTGTTTAGGTTATTTAAATAGTTTAATATTTAGTTTTTAATTTAACGGCATCACCAGCTACGTTCCAATCGCTGGAAGGAGGAAAACAATCGCAACAAATTGGACTCGCCGTTGTTTCCAGGCATCGTAAGGTGAGTACAGCGACGATTCTTACACTAAATAGCAGAATAACATTCATTGTAAAATTGAAAAGCAAAGACCATCAGTGGTCCTTCGAGACAGATATACACTCTACTTAACAGAAACACATGAGATTGATTTTAATCATGGATGATTTCTCTAATAAATGACACCACTCACTTCCACGCTCCAAAGCCAACCTGCCAGCGGTCTGAGAAGATGAGGACCAGATTGAGAACCTTCATGATCGCCTCCTTCACAAAGCTCACCTGGAGACGAAACATCCCCAGTTACATTATGAAAACTAACATTAAATAATGTGATGCGTTCTGAATGCTCCAGTGTTGATCTCTGCAGGGGTTCTGTGTTTTCTTTAGCAGGACTGCATCACCTTCCCTCATGAGATGGAACATTTCTCCATGGGGAGAGTGGGACAGCTTCACTTACTCATGGGGGACAGCTATACCTCTTAGGAGGGCAGGTATACATCTAGCAGGACATGTATACATCTAGCAGGACAGGTATACATCTAGCAGGACAGGTGTACATCTAGCAGACAGGTATACATCTAGCAGACAGGTATACATCTAGCAGACAGGTATACATCTAGCAGACAGGTATACATCTAGCAGACAGGTATACATCTAGCGGACAGGTATACATCTAGCGGACAGGTATACATCTAGCGGACAGGTATACATCTAGCGGACAGGTATACATCTAGCGGACAGGTATACATCTAGCGGACAGGTATACATCTAGCGGACAGGTATACATCTAGCGGACAGGTATACATCTAGCGGACAGGTATACATCTAGCGGACAGGTATACATCTAGCGGACAGGTATACATCTAGCGGACAGGTATACATCTAGCGGACAGGTATACATCTAGCGGACAGGTACACATCTAGCGGACAGGTACACATCTAGCGGACAGGTACACATCTAGCGGACAGGTACACATCTAGCGGACAGGTACACATCTAGCGGACAGGTACACATCTAGCGGACAGGTATACATCTAGCGGACAGGTATACATCTAGCGGACAGGTATACATCTAGCGGACAGGTATACATCTAGCGGACAGGTATCTGTAGCAAAGGTAGACCAGTATCTAGTAGTACAGCTATCGAGTGGACAGGTATTGTCAAACATCTAGTAGTACAGCTATCAAGTGGACAGGTATTGTCAAACATCTCATTCCAATATTATGGGCATTAATATGGAGTTGGTCCCTCCTTTGTTGCTATAACAGCCTCCACTCTTGTGGGATGGCTTTCCACTATGTTGGACATGTGCACTATAAGAGCTCAGTGACCATCAACATGGGTAACACCTTCATAGGATGCTACCTTTCCAACAAGTAATTTCGATTAAATTTCTGCCCTGCTGGAGCTGCCCAGGTCAACAGTAAGTGCAGTTATTGTGAAGTGGAAACGTAAAGGAGCATCAACGGCTCAGCTGCAAAGTGGTAGGCCACACAAGCTCACAGAACGGTACCACCGAATGCTGCAGCACTTAAGAATAGTCTGTCCTCGGTTGCAACACTCACTATTGAGTTCCAAACTGCCACTGGAAGCAACGTCAGCACAAGAACTGTTCGTCTGGAGCTTCATGAAATGGGTTTCCGTGGCCGAGCAGCCGCACACAAGCCTAAGATCACCATTCTCAATGCCAAGCGTCGGCTGGAGTGGTGTAAAGCTCGCAGCCATTGGAGCCGTGGAAACACGTTCTCTGGAGTGATGAATCACGCTTCACCATCTGGCAGTCCGAAGGACAAATCTGGGTTTGGCCGATGCCAGGAGAACGCTACCTGCCCCAATGCATAGTGCCAACTGTAAAGTTTGGTGGAGGAGGAATGATAGTCTGGGGCTGTTTTTCATGGTTCGGGTCCCTTAGTTCCAGTGAAGGGAAATCTTAACGCTACAGCATACAATGACATTCTAGATGATTCTGTGCTTCCAACTTTGTGGCAACAGTTTGGGGAAGGACCTTTCCTGTTTCAGCATGACAATGGCCCCGTGCACAAAGCCTGGTCCGTACATAAATGGTTTGTCGAGATCGGTGTGGAAGAACTTGACTGGCCTGCACAGAGCCCTGACCTCAACCCCATCAAAACCTTTGAGATGAATTGGAACGCCGACTGCGAGCCAGGCCTAATCGTCCAACATCAGTGCTCGACCTCACTAATGCTCGTGGCTGAATGGAAGCAAGTCCCCTCAGCAATGTTCCAACATCTAATGGAAAGCCTTTCCAGAAGGATGCTTGTTATAGCAGCAAATGGGCACCAATCCACAGGCATTAGCCTATGATTTTGGAATGAGATGTTTGACGAGCAGGTGTCCACATACTGTTGGGTAATATAGTGTATATAGTGGATCAGTATCTATAAGACAGGTATCCATCTTACCTTCTCTCGCAATAGACAACGGTCGTGGATAGTGGACAGGTATCTGTAGTGGATCTTAATCAGCTGGTCCAGGTCTTTAGCCTCCTGGACTTGGTGCTGGAACTCCAGTCCAGTGCTGTGAAGAATCTAACAAGACAGGGATATCGCCAAGTACGATATGGAACGTTTAGATATTGACCAGAAATCTATCTAGACATGTAATATGATTAGAGCTCCATACAGATGCCTGATGGGAAACTTCTGAACTACAACTAACGCGACAACTAGAGCTACACTACAACAGCACTACACCTAGCCTAGCACTACACCTAGCCTAGCACTACACCTAGCCTAGCACTACACCTAGCCTAGCACTACACCTAGCCTAGCACTACACCTAGCCGAGCACTACACCTGGACGAGCACTACACCTAGCCGAGCACTACACCTAGCCGAGCACTACACCTAGCCTAGCACTACACCTAGCCTAGCACTACACCTAGCCTAGCACTACACCTAGCCTAGCACTACACCTAGCCGAGCACTACACCTGGCCGAGCACTACACCTGGCCGAGCACTACACCTGGACGAGCACTACACCTAGCCGAGCACTACACCTAGCCGAGCACTACACCTAGCCGAGCACTACACCTAGCCTAGCACTACACCTAGCCGAGCACTACACCTAGCCTAGCACTACACCTAGCCGAGCACTACACCTGGCCGAGCACTACACCTAGCCGAGCACTACACCTAGCCGAGCACTTCACCTAGCCGAGCACTTCACCTAGCCGAGCACTACACCTAGCCGAGCACTTCACCTAGCCGAGCACTTCACCTAGCCGAGCACTACACCTAGCCGAGCACTACACCTGGCCGAGCACTACACCTAGCCGAGCACTACACCTAGCCTAGCACTACACCTAGCCGAGCACTACACCTAGCCGAGCACTACACCTAGCCGAGCACTACACCTAGCCGAGCACTTCACCTAGCCGAGCACTTCACCTAGCCGAGCACTACACCTAGCCGAGCACTACACCTAGCCGAGCACTTCACCTAGCCGAGCACTTCACCTAGCCGAGCACTTCACCTAGCCGAGCACTTCACCTAGCCGAGCACTTCACCTAGCCGAGCACTTCAACTAGACTAGCACTTCAACTAGACTAGCACTTCAACTAGACTAGCACTTCAACTAGACTAGCACTTCAACTAGAGCTACACTACAACAGCACTACACCTGGACGAGCACTACACCTAGCCGAGCACTACACCTGGCCGAGCACTACACCTAGCCGAGCACTACACCTAGCCGAGCACTACACCTAGCCGAGCACTACACCTAGCCGAGCACTACACCTAGCCTAGCACTACACCTAGCCGAGCACTTCACCTAGCCGAGCACTACACCTAGCCGAGCACTTCACCTAGCCGAGCACTACACCTAGCCGAGCACTTCACCTAGCCGAGCACTACACCTAGCCGAGCACTACACCTAGCCGAGCACTTCACCTAGCCGAGCACTTCACCTAGCCGAGCACTACACCTAGCCGAGCACTTCAACTAGACTAGCACTTCAACTAGACTAGCACTTCAACTAGAGCAACACTACAACAGCACTACAACTAGCCTAGCACTACACCTAGCCTAGCAGTACACCTAGACTGGCACTACACCTAGACTACAACTAGTCTAGTACTGGCTACTTCTATCTCTTCCAATGATGACCTTTGAACTTGACTAGGAGTAATACATGTCCACTTTGTGTCCACTTACTCTAGTCATGTCCACTATGTCTCAGACTTCTTACCCTAGTCATGTTCACGGTCTCGGACAACCTCTTACCCTGGTCACAATGTAGTTGTGGAGGCTGTTGACGAAGTGCATCAGTTTGACCCTAAGCAGAAACATCCTGTGGATCTGCTGGTTGATTGGCTCTTTAGCCTTCACCTCCTCCGGGGTCCCTTCCAACCGCTTAGCTGCTACTGTCAAATCTATAGGAGGAAACAATCCAGCATTAATTAACACCTGTGGTGAGGTCATGACCTTCAGAAATCCCTGATGTTTTGAGAGAATCTTCTTATTTGACCATATATATATATATTTGATTGTGAAGCAGACGGATTACCAGGATGCGCTGACAAGCTGGCAAGTGTCTTCACTGGCATTTTCAACCTCTCCCAGTCCCAGTCTGTAATACCAACATGTTTCAGGCAGACCACTATAGTGCCTGTGCCCAAGAACGCCAAGCTAACCTGTCTAAGTGCCCCGTCTGCACTAACATCTGTAGTCTTGGTTCACATCAACACCAGCATCCCAGAAACCCTGGACCCACTCCAATTCACATGCTGTTTTTTACCATGTGTTTTTCAGTCCAAATTAACGGTTTCTAATAATTGTCCAGTTGCTTATAAAAGGACTTGTTCAGAAATATAGGAACGTTCTGGAATAGATATCTGTTGGAGAAGGAAAACCATCTCTTCCCAGTAGGGATAAGGGGAACGTTCTGGAATAGATCTCTGTTGGAGAAGGAAAACCATCTCTTCCCAGTAGGGATAAGGGAAACGTTCTGGAATATATATCTGTTGGAGAAGGAAAACCATCTTGATGGCATTAACTCTTCCCAGTAGGGATAAGGGAAACGTTCTGGAATAGATATCTGTTAGAGAAGGAAAACCATCTCTTCCCAGTAGGGATAAGGGAAACGTTCTGGAATAGATATCTGTTGGAGAAGGAAAACCATCTCTTCCCAGTAGGGATAAGGGGAACGTTCTGGAATAGATCTCTGTTGGAAAAGGAAAACCATCTCTTCCCAGTAGGGATAAGGGAAACGTTCTGGAATAGATATCTGTTGGAGAAGGAAAACCATCTCTTCCCAGTAGGGATAAGGGAAACGTTCTGGAATAGATATCTGTTGGAGAAGGAAAACCATCTCTTCCCAGTAGGGATAAGGGGAACGTTCTGGAATAGATCTCTGTTGGAGAAGGAAAACCATCTCTTCCCAGTAGGGATAAGGGAAACGTTCTGGAATAGATATCTGTTGGAGAAGGAAAACCATCTCTTCCCAGTAGGGATAAGGGGAACGTTCTGGAATGTGATGGAGAAGGAAAACCATCTTGATGGCATTAACTCTTCCCAGTAGGGATAAGGGGAACGTTCTGGAATAGATATCTGTTGGAGAAGGAAAACCATCTCTTCCCAGTAGGGATAAGGGGAACGTTCTGGAATGTGATGGAGAAGGAAAACCATCTTGATGGCATTAACTCTTCCCAGTAGGGATAAGGGAAACGTTCTGGAATAGATATCTGTTGGAGAAGGAAAACCATCTCTTCCCAGTAGGGATAAGGGGAACGTTCTGGAATGTGATGGAGAAGGAAAACCATCTTGATGGCATTAACTCTTCCCAGTAGGGATAAGGGGAACGTTCTGGAATAGATATCTGTTGGAGAAGGAAAACCATCTCTTCCCAGTAGGGATAAGGGGAACGTTCTGGAATGTGATGGAGAAGGAAAACCATCTTGATGGCATTAACTCTTCCCAGTAGGGATAAGGGGAACGTTCTGGAATAGATATCTGTTGGAGAAGGAAAACCATCTCTTCCCAGTAGGGATAAGGGGAACGTTCTGGAATAGATCTCTGTTGGAGAAGGAAAACCATCTCTTCCCAGTAGGGATAAGGGGAACGTTCTTCAGAACTGTATGTTGGTTTTGAATGGGGGGGAAATTAGCTTAAAATACATAACAGTACAGTTTTGTAATTTTCAATTCCCAGGTAGGGAAACTTTTCTAAGGTCATCTTAAAACAGGAGATATTCTAGTCAAGGGTCCTGTTCTTGAACGGACATCAAATCATTATGTGTTGTTATATGTTTCCTTGTGTCGATTGTCAATAAAGTTTATAAAATTGAGATTCAAAGTGAGAGAAAGACAAGGAGAGAGACAGAGGGGGGAGAGAGAGACAGAGGGGGGAGAGAGAGACAGAGGGGGGAGAGAGAGACAGAGGGGGGAGAGAGACAGAGGGGGGAGAGAGACAGAGGGGGGAGAGTGAGGGGGGAGAAAGAGAGGTGGAGAGAGAGAGAGAGGGGAGAGAGACAGAGGGGGGAGAGTGAGGGGAGAGAAAGAGAGGGGAGAGAGAGAGAGAGGGGAGAGAGAGAAGAGAGAGAGGGGGGGGGGGGGTGCTGGAGAGAGCGAAGAGAGGTGCGGGGCAGAGCGACAGAGACCGAGTAATACTAGACTTACCACTGAATGCCAGCGTGTCCAGACTGTATTTGGCCCATTTGATCTGCAGCAGCAGCAGGAACACCTGGTTGTAGATCCTCTGACACTCTGAGCTGACCACAATGTCAACAGGCCAGGGCACCTTCAGGACAACCCACAAGAGAAACATAGAATCAACTGTTTAGTGCACTAAGTCGCATATTCCTGTGTATTCTGATACCTACAAATGGTTGAATTAACTTGAAAATAGGGAGTGTACTATATAGGGAACAGGGTGCCGTTTGGGGAGGTACACTAGTCACATTTCATCTACTGCAGAGTAAGAGTATAGTGTGGCTGCTGATTCTGATCTTCCCCCTGACCTTTCCCAACCCAGACTAAAGATCTAGAAGCTTCTGTACACCATCTCTGCTTTACTCGTGGAGAACAGGCTGCTCTGGCCAATGAATGGTGCTCCATTTATTCAAGTCAGATCAAAGCTGAATCAATGTCTACAAGATCACACAATGATCGTGTTCTACATAACAGAACCCAATACAATAGCATTGTATTACTACGTTATCATGTAGCCGAAACTCCACAGCCGCGAGCTACTAGGCAAAATACAGAGAGGCTATGCTACAGTTTACCACCATCTGTTCTGTAATAGAGGCTACGCTACAGTTTACCACCATCTGTTCTATAATAGAGGCTATGCTACAGTTTACCACCATCTGTTCTGTAATAGAGGCTATGCTACAGTTTACCACCATCTGTTCTGTAATAGAGGCTATGCTACAGTTTACCACCATCTGTTCTATAATAGAGGCTATGCTACAGTTTACCACCATCTGTTCTATAATAGAGGCTACGCTACAGTTTACCACCATCTGTTCTGTAATAGAGGCTATGCTACAGTTTACCACCATCTGTTCTGTAATAGAGGCTATGCTACAGTTTACCACCATCTGGTCTGTAATAGAGGCTACGCTACAGTTTACCACCATCTGTTCTGTAATAGAGGCTATGCTACAGTTTACCACCATCTGTTCTATAATAGAGGCTATGCTACAGTTTACCACCATCTGTTCTGTAATAGAGGCTATGCTACAGTTTACCACCATCTGTTCTGTAATAGAGGCTATGCTACAGTTTACCACCATCTGTTCTGTAATAGAGGCTATGCTACAGTTTACCACCATCTGTTCTGTAATAGAGGCTATGCTACAGTTTACCACCATCTGTTCTGTAATAGAGGCTACGCTACAGTTTACCACCATCTGTTCTGTAATAGAGGCTATGCTACAGTTTACCACCATCTGTTCTGTAATAGAGGCTATGCTACAGTTTACCACCATCTGTTCTGTAATAGAGGCTATGCTACAGTTTACCACCATCTGTTCTGTAATAGAGGCTATGCTACAGTTTACCACCATCTGTTCTGTAATAGAGGCTATGCTACAGTTTACCACCATCTGTTCTGTAATAGAGGCTATGCTACAGTTTACCACCATCTGTTCTGTAATAGAGGCTACGCTACAGTTTACCACCATCTGTTCTGTAATAGAGGCTATGCTACAGTTTACCACCATCTGTTCTGTAATAGAGGCTATGCTACAGTTTACCACCATCTGTTCTGTAATAGAGGCTATGCTACAGTTTACCACCATCTGTTCTATAATAGAGGCTATGCTACAGTTTACCACCATCTGTTCTGTAATAGAGGCTATGCTACAGTTTACCACCATCTGTTCTATAATAGAGGCTATGCTACAGTTTACCACCATCTGTTCTGTAATAGAGTTTTGGAATAGGTTTCATTTCTCAGAACAAGAATAGACTGATGAGTTTCAGAAGGAAGTTCTTTGTTTCTGGCCATTTTGGGCCTGTTATCGAACCCACAAATGCTGATGCTCCAGATACTCAACTAGTCTAAAGGCCAGTTTTATTGCGTCTTTAATCAGAACAATTGTTTTCGGCTGTGTTAACATAATTGCAAAAGGGTTTTCTAATGATCAATTAGCCTTTTAAAATGCTAAACTTGGATTAGCTAACACAACGTGCCACTGGAACACAGGAGTGATGGTTGCTGATAATGGGCCTCTGTTAATGTTGTAAATGACTGGAAACAGTACAATGTCTACACTGTATTTCTGATCAATTTTATGTTATTTTAATGGACAGAAAAAAAGCTTTTCTTTCAAAAACAATTCTAAGTGACCCCAAACTTTTGAACGGTAGTGTATGTTTGCGCCCATCTCAGTGAACTAATCCATTATGGAGGCCTAGACTCGAGCTCCGTACCGCATCGCCATGCTCCCCCCCCAAATGTTGTAACAATGCGGAGCGCTCTGTAAAGCTCCGCATTGATGTGATTGGTGGACGGTTGTTGGGGGCGTTACATCCTGTAGAAAACACTAACTCACTTCCTTGACAACAGCTCTGCAATGCTCAGCAAAGCGCAGGAAGTATGAAATCCCTTCTGCTGAGGCCGTATCACCATAAACGCTGCACGGCCAATGGAGACGTCAGATTGACCATGTGACCAGATGCACAATACACTTCCTCTCTCCGGCCAATTTGTGCACATCGTTTCATAACTTCACTGTGTGAATTGTTTGTGTTTTATTGTTAGTGTATATTAATTCCCCATTACATATATCACCTGTACGACATTTACCCTTCATTCCTATAATGAAAAAAAAATCTACAATGGTAATGTATTTTAGTACTTTCAATATTATTATTCCAGTCTTCCTGTTCTCATTGTCTGGAGTGGACACATGGTTTGCAGAGTGTACAACCACAAGTTCTGATTTATTTCATTCCATTTCTGAGTTGTCAGTTTAGTCGTTGTCTTTTGTTTGGAGCGCACAGATACGTGTAGGGAAGGAGACCACAGAAACGTGTAGGGAAGGACACCACAGATACGTGTAGGGAAGGAGACCACAGAAACGTGTAGGGAAGGACACCACAGAAACGTGTAGGGAAGGACACCACAGATACGTGTAGGGAAGGACACCACAGATACGTGTAGGGAAGGACACCACAGATACGTGTAGGGAAGGACACCACAGATACGTGTGTTTAAAGTAGAGGTAAAGAAACACAGAACACATGCGAAGAAGCTTCTGGACCTTTAATCCGGCGAAAAAAATGGTCAGGGAAAAGTCGGATCTGCAGCGAAAATGTTATCAGTATTGTGGATAAGGTTGGTAGGAGACTCACCTTGTAACTGAGGGTCAAACCATCCAGATTATTAAGTCTGTTTCTACCACAGCCAACCTGTTATCATGTGGATAAGGTTGGTAGGAGACTCACCTTGTAACTGAGGGTCAAACCATCCAGATTATTAAGTCTGGCTGTGGTAGAAACAACCTGTTATCATGTGGATAAGGTTGGTAGGAGACTCACCTTGTAACTGAGGGTCAAACCATCCAGATTATTAAGTCTGGCTGTGGTAGAAACAACCTGTTATCATGTGGATAAGGTTGGTAGGAGACTCACCTTGTAACTGAGGGTCAACCCATCCAGATTATTAATAGTCTGTTTCTACCACAGCCAACCTGTTATCATGTGGATAAGGTTGGTAGGAGACTCACCTTGTAACTGAGGGTCAAACCATCCAGATTATTAATTGGCTGTTTCTTTCTGACTGGATCTATCGTCTCCAGGAAGATGGACAACCTGGAAATCAGACATTTTTATTTTACTTTATTGTGACAATAAATTCAATGCCATCAAAATGGAAAAAACAACTATTAGCCAATCACTATTGTTGATTTACATCCTGTGTGATCAGTTAGCCTATCAACTCACTGAAATCTCTCAAAACCAGAGCAAACCCTAACCAATGAGAGCCCAGTCAGTGTGGGGTGTAACCAATGAGAGCCCAGTCAGTGTGGGGTGTAACCAATGAGAGCCCAGTCAGTGTGGGGTGTAACCAATGAGAGCCCAGTCAGTGTGGGGTGTAACCAATGAGAGCCCAGTCAGTGTGGGGTGTAACCAATGAGAGCCCAGTCAGTGTGGGGTGTAACCAATGAGAGCCCAGTCAGTGTTGGGTGTAACCAATGAGAGCCCAGTCAGTGTTGGGTGTAACCAATGAGAGCCCAGTCAGTGTGGGGTGTAACCAATGAGAGCCCAGTCAGTGTTGGGTGTAACCAATGAGAGCCCAGTCAGTGTGGGGTGTAACCAATGACAGCCCAGTCAGTGTGGGGTGGTTGTGTTGCAGTACCTGCTGCTGTCCTCTGGACACCGCTGTCCCACAGCTTCCTGCAGTTGAACGTTGAGGAACGCCAGTTGCTGCCAGCTCTCCTTCTCCAGGACCTTATCAAAGATGGCTGTATAGAAGTCATACATGGTGTCTCCTGCCTCCAACAGGAAGTAGTTCCTCATGGCCTGAAGGTACTCCAGCAGTCTGGGGGTTAAAGGTTAGGGTGAGTCTAGGGCCTATAACAGCTGTAGAAGTCATACTGGGGGACCTCAGCAGTCTGGGGGTTAAAGGTTAGGGTGAGTCTAGGGCCTATAACAGCTGTAGAAGTCATACTGGGGGACCTCAGCAGTCTGGGGGTTAAAGGTTAGGGTGAGTATAGGGTTTGGGGGAGGGGCCAGGGACACCTGTGCTAGTCAGTCCTACAGTACTGGAACTATTAATGAGTCCCAAATGATACGATATTCCCTATATAGTGCACTACTTTGACCAGGGCCAATAGGGCTGTGGTGCACTATATAGGGCAGTCCAACCCTCTTCCTGGAGATCTACTGTCCTGTAGGTTATCAACCCAATCCTAATTTCGCATATCTGATTCAGCTAGTTAAGGTCTTGTTGAGTAGCTAATTAGTAGAATGTGTTAAATTAGGATTGGACTGAAAACCTACAGGACAGTAGATCTCCAGGAAGAGGGTTGGACTGAAAACCTACAGGACAGTAGATCTCCAGGAAGAGGGTTGGACTGAAAACCTACAGGACGGTAAATCTCCAGGAAGAGGGTTGGACTGAGAACCTACAGGACAGTAGATCTCCAGGAAGAGGGTTGGACTGAAAACCTACAGGACGGTAAATCTCCAGGAAGAGGGTTGGACTGAAAACCTACAGGACAGTAGATCTCCAGGAAGAGGGTTGGACTGAAAACCTACAGGACAGTAGAACTCCAGGAAGAGGGTTGGACTGAGAACCTACAGGACGGTAAATCTCCAGGAAGAGGGTTGGACTGAGAACCTACAGGACGGTAAATCTCCAGGAAGAGGGTTGGACTGAAAACCTACAGGACGGTAAATCTCCAGGAAGAGGGTTGGACTGAAAACCTACAGGACAGTAGATCTCCAGGAAGAGGGTTGGACTGAAAACCTACAGGACAGTAGAACTCCAGGAAGAGGGTTGGGCAGCCCTGATATAGGAAATAGTTAACAGTAGTGCACTATATAGGAAATAGCGTGTCATTTGGGATGAAGCTTATACCCACTCAATGATACGGTACCTGGTATGTTTCAATGAACAAGGTCAATGACCTTAATTGATGAATGAAGTACAAGGGAAGAATGAACATCTGCAGACAAACACCTGGCCCTGGAGGACTAGAGACATGAGACAGAGTACTGACTGACAGACACCTGGAGGACTAGAGACATGAGACAGAGTACTGACTGACAGACACCTGGAGGACTAGAGACATGAGACAGAGTACTGACTGACAGACACCTGGAGGACTAGAGACATGAGACAGAGTACTGACTGACAGACACCTGGAGGACTAGAGACATGAGACAGAGTACTGACTGACAGACACCTGGAGGACTAGAGACATGAGACAGAGTACTGACTGACAGACACCTGGAGGACTAGAGACATGAGACAGAGTACTGACTGACAGACACCTGGAGGACTAGAGACATGAGACAGAGTACTGACTGACAGACACCTGGAGGACTAGAGACATGAGACAGAGTACTGACTGACAGACACCTGGAGGACTAGAGACATGAGACAGAGTACTGACTGACAGACACCTGGAGGACTAGAGACATGAGACAGAGTACTGACTGACAGACACCTGGAGGACTAGAGACATGAGACAGAGTACTGACTGACAGACACCTGGAGGACTAGAGACATGAGACAGAGTACTGACTGACAGACGTATTGAGTTTACCTGTAGTCCTTCTTCAGGGTGGTCATGAGGTTGCCACAGCACTCAATGTATCTCTTCTGGATGTGTGGGTAGAGGCAGGAGCGCAGCGTCAGCTCAAATGTCTGACACGTCACCGACTCAGACGAACGGTCCACGATCACGTCACCGCCTGAGAACCTCTCGTGGAAGTCACTCTGCTCCAGGTACAGCCTGGAGGGGGGGGGGGGGGGGGGGGGGGATTAGGAGTTACCAGAGCTGGGTTACTCTTTCTGGAGCCACCAAACAAGCTAAAACTTAACATAATCAAGATATTTTAATTCAATTATAGTTTTTCCACTAATTGGTCTTTTTTAAATTTTATTTCACCTTTATTTAACCAGGTAGGCTAGTTGAGAACACCTTTATTTAACCAGGTAGGCTAGTTGAGAACACCTTTATTTAACCAGGTAGGCTAGTTGAGAACACCTTTATTTAAGCAGGTAGGCTAACTGTGACCTGGCCAAGATAAAGCAAAGCAGTGCAGCACACACAACACAGAGTTACACATTAAAATTAAAAAGCGTACAGTCAGTAACACAATAGAGAAGAAAGATTTGTCTATTTATGTACAGTGTTCAAATGTAGAAGAGTAGGGAGGTAGCCAATAAATAGGCCATAGAGGCGAAAATAATTACAATTTAGCATTAATACTGGAATGGTAGATGTGCAGATGATGATGTGCAAGTAGAGATACTGGGGTGCAAAGGAGCAAGAGGGTAAGTAATAATATGGGGATGAGGTTGTTTGATGGGCTATTTACAGATGGGCTGTGTACAGGTACAGTGATCGGTAAGCAGCTTTGACAGCTGGTGCTTAAAGTTAGAGGGGGAGATTTGAGTCTCCCGCTTCAGTGATTTTTTGCAATTCGTTCCAGTCATTGGCAGCTGAGAGCTGGAAGGAAACGCGGCCAAAGGGGGTGTTGGCTTTGGGGATGATCAGTGAGATATACCTGCTGGAGCGCGTGCTACGGGTGGTTGTTGCTATGGTGACCGGTGAGCTGAGATAAGGCGGAGCTTTACCTAGCAAAGACTTATAGATGACCTGGAGCCAGTGGGGTTGGAACAGGGAGTAAAAGGAGCAGGTTTCTGGGCACGGAATAATAGATTCAAGACAACGTACAGACAAAGGTGGTAGGATGTGAATACAGTGGAGGTAAACCTTGGCATTGAGTGACGATGAGAGAGGTTTTGTCTCTAGAGGCACCATTTAAGCCAGGTGCCGTCACTGCATGTGTGGGGGGTGGAACATAAGGGCTAGCTAAGGGATAATGAGCAGGGCTGGCGGCTCTACAGTGAAATAAGACAAAAATAACTAACCAAAACAGCAATAGACAAGGCATATTGACATTAGGGAGAGGCATGTGTAGCCGAGTGATCATAGGGTCCAGTGAGTACCTAGGCGAGCTAGCCGGGAGAAGGGCCTAGCTCGAGGCTAGCTCCAGGCTAACTGGCGCTTGCTTCAGGACAGAAACCCCCTCGGACTGTTACCTCGGTAGACCAGTTGTGATGAATCGGCGGGGCTGAGGTTCCAGGCCAATTGGCAAGAGGTAATTGAAGCACAAGGATTGCTTGAAGGAATCTCTTCGGCTAGCTGGGAGATGGGCCTAGTTTGAGGCTAGCTCCAGGCTAACTACTATCTAGTTATTGGCTAGCTCCTGAAGGGGGTTCCGGTTCAAAAGTGTAAAAATAGCAGATCCATACCACATTACGTGAGGCGGGTTGCAGGAGAGTATGTTCAGCCGCCTCGGCCCCTACCCCGCGCCGCCTCGGCCCCTACCCCGCGCCGCCTCGGCCCCTACCCCGCGCCGCCTCGGCCCCTACCCCGCGCCGCCTCGGCCCCTACCCCGCTCCAAGTATACTCTCCTCCACTCACCTGGCGAAGTTGATGGCCAGTAGAGGGTCATGTATGTCATCCATCTGTAGATGCTGAGCTACAATCGACTGCATCTTGATCAGGCTCTGCTTAGTGGCCTGTTGCTCGGTGACCGTATCCACGGGGGAGTCGTCCCGGCAACGGAGGCGGGACTGAACAGACTCCAGAAAAAGAGTGTACAAGCTCTTCCTTTCTGCATCTAAAACACACAGAGAACATTAGGAACCCAAGCAGTAAGCATCTAAAACACACAGAGAACATTAGGAACCCAAGCAGTAAGCATCTAAAACACACAGAGAACATTAGGAATCCAAACAGTAAGTATCTAAAACACACAGAGAACATTAGGAACCCAAGCAGTAAGCATCTAAAACACACAGAGAACATTAGGAATCCAAACAGTAAGTATCTAAAACACACAGAGAACATTAGGAACCCAAGCAGTAAGTATCTAAAACACACAGAGAACATTAGGAATCCAAGCAGTAAGCATCTGAAACATACAGAGAACATTAGGAATCCAAGCAGTAAGTATCTAAAACACACAGAGAACATTAGGAATCCAAGCAGTAAGCATCTAAAACACACAGAGAACATTAGGAACCCAAGCAGTAAGTATCTAAAACACACAGAGAACATTAGGAACCCAAGCAGTAAGTATCTAAAACACACAGAGAACATTAGGAACCCAAGCAGAAAGCATCTAAAACACACAGAGAACATTAGGAACCCAAGCAGAAAGCAGGTGTGTTGCACCATACGGCCATGCTTCACTAGATTATAGCTCAAGGCTCAGGGATGAGATAGGAACAATTTTATGGTTCCATAATATTGTATATTCTGAAAAACACAAACTGTGTTTTTCAGGCATAAGCAGTACTCAAACTCCCCTGTCTCCCATCTCAAACACATCTCTCTGTACCACACTCTGCACTAGAAACACTAGCCTGGTGACCAATTACAGACCAGCTACAGCCATCGGTCTGCTCAGCCTCTATAGACCAACACTGACCTCTAGTGGAGCCATCGGTCTGCTCAGCCTCTACAGACCAACACTGACCTCTAGTGGAGCCATCGGTCTGCTCAGCCTCTACAGACCAACACTGACCTCTAGTGGAGCCATCGGTCTGCTCAGCCTCTACAGACCAACACTGACCTCTAGTGGAGCCATCGGTCTGCTCAGCCTCTACAGACCAACACTGACCTCTAGTGGAGCCATCGGTCTGCTCAGCCTCTACAGACCAACACTAACCTCTAGTGGAGCCATCGGTCTGCTCAGCCTCTACAGACCAACACTGAGCTCTAGTGGAGCCATCGGTCTGCTCAGCCTCTACAGACCAACACTGACCTCTAGTGGAGCCATCGGTCTGCTCAGCCTCTACAGACCAACACTGACCTCTAGTGGAGCCATCGGTCTGCTCAGCCTCTACAGACCAACACTAACCTCTAGTGGAGCCATCGGTCTGCTCAGCCTCTACAGACCAACACTGACCTCTAGTGGAGACATCGGTCTGCTCAGCCTCTACAGACCAACACTGAGCTCTAGTGGAGCCATCGGTCTGCTCAGCCTCTACAGACCAACACTAACCTCTAGTGGAGCCATCGGTCTGCTCAGCCTCTACAGACCAACACTGACCTCTAGTGGAGCCATCGGTCTGCTCAGCCTCTACAGACCAACACTGACCTCTAGTGGAGCCATCGGTCTGCTCAGCCTCTACAGACCAACACTGACCTCTAGTGGAGACATCGGTCTGCTCAGCCTCTACAGACCAACACTGAGCTCTAGTGGAGCCATCGGTCTGCTCAGCCTCTACAGACCAACACTAACCTCTAGTGGAGCCATCGGTCTGCTCAGCCTCTACAGACCAACACTGAGCTCTAGTGGAGCCATCGGTCTGCTCAGCCTCTACAGACCAACACTGACCTCTAGTGGAGCCATCGGTCTGCTCAGCCTCTACAGACCAACACTAACCTCTAGTGGAGCCATCGGTCTGCTCAGCCTCTACAGACCAACACTGAGCTCTAGTGGAGCCATCGGTCTGCTCAGCCTCTACAGACCAACACTGACCTCTAGTGGAGCCATCGGTCTGCTCAGCCTCTTTACAGTCCAGGTTCTTGAGGAGCTGCATGCTCTTCCCAGCCATGATGATCTGTTTGAGGACCGGCTTGAGGAAGGAGACCATGGTGAGCTGAGACTTCGATCCCTGTTCCCCTGCGCTGCTCCCGCTGGCCGCGTCACTCAGCTTGTCCTCGCTCTCCACCGTCTCGGAGATACTGTACAAGGTGTAGGTGGCGTACCAAAAGTCTCTGTGATTCACTGGTACGTCTTTGTTCCTGGGTTGGGAGATACAGACAAGGTAGGGGTCAGGACCATTGATTTATATATACACACACTAGATGACTAATATAGGGGGTGCTGTGTTGAAGCCAACACGCCTCCATGTTGGTACCCCCCCACTTTATGAAGGTCTACATTCATATATACCATGTTTATTCTATTACAGACACTGTACGTTATACTATGTGAGCTTTTATATACAAATCATATCATAAAAACCACATTGAAAACCTGGTTGTTTTATTCAATTCAGAATTTGAAGAGGCATGCCGTATGTAGCCATGTCACATGGATATTCTCATTTTGAAAAAAGCCTTTTCAGTGTTAAAATAGGATCAACTAACAGACATATAATACGTCTCTAAAATGGCACCCTATTCCCTGAAGTGCACTATTCCCTATGGGCGGCTCTGGTGTAAAGTAGTGCACGATTCCCTATGGGCTCTGGTGTAAAGTAGTGCACTATTCCCTATGGGCTCTGGTCTAAAGTAGTGCACTATTCCCTATGGGTTCTGGAGTAAAGTAGTGCACTATTCCCTATGGGCTCTGGTGTAAAGTAGTGCACTATTCCCTATGGGCTCTGGTGTAAAGTAGTGCACTATTCCCTATGGGTTCTGGTCTAAAGTAGTGCACTATTCCCTATGGGCTCTGGTGTAAAGTAGTGCACTATTCCCTATGGGTTCTGGTCTAAAGTAGTGCACTATTCCCTATGGGCTCTGGTTTAAAGTAGTGCACTATTCCCTATGGGCTCTGGTCTAAAGTAGTGCACTATTCCCTATGGGCTCTGGTGTAAAGTAGTGCACTATTCCCTATGGGCTCTGGTGTAAAGTAGTGCACTATTCCCTATGGGCTCTGGTCTAAAGTAGTGCACTATTCCCTATGGGCTCCGGTGTAAAGTAGTGCACTATTCCCTATGGGCTCTGGTGTAAAGTAGTGCACTATTCTCTATGGGTTCTGGAGTAAAGTAGTGCACTATTCCCTATGGGCTCTGGTGTAAAGTAGTGCACTATTCCCTATGGGTTCTGGAGTAAAGTAGTGCACTATTCCCTATGGGCTCTGGTCTAAAGTAGTGCACTATTCCCTATGGGTTCTGGTGTAAAGTAGTGCACTATTCCCTATGGGCTCTGGTGTAAAGTAGTGCACTATTCCCTATGGGTTCTGGTCTAAAGTAGTGCACTATTCCCTATGGGCTCTGGTCTAAAGTAGTGCACTATTCCCTATGGGCTCTGGTGTAAAGTAGTGCACTATTCCCTATGGGCTCTGGTGTAAAGTAGTGCACTATTCCCTATGGGCTCTGGTCTAAAGTAGTGCACTATTCCCTATGGGCTCTGGTGTAAAGTAGTGCACTATTCCCTATGGGCTCTGGTCTAAAGTAGTGCACTATTCCCTATGGGCTCTGGTCTAAAGTAGTGCACTATTCCCTATGGGCTCCGGTGTAAAGTAGTGCACTATTCCCTACGGGTTCTGGAGTAAAGTAGTGCACTATTCCCTATGGGCTCTGGTCTAAAGTAGTGCACTATTCCCTATGGGTTCTGGAGTAAAGTAGTGCACTATTCCCTATGGGTTCTGGTGTAAAGTAGTGCACTATTCCCTATGGGTTCTGGAGTAAAGTAGTGCACTATTCCCTATGGGCTCTGGTCTAAAGTAGTGCACTATTCCCTATGGGTTCTGGAGTAAAGTAGTGCACTATTCCCTATGGGCTCTGGTGTAAAGTAGTGCACTATTCCCTATGGGCTCCGGTGTAAAGTAGTGCACTATTCCCTATGGGCTCTGGTGTAAAGTAGTGCACTATTCCCTATGGGTTCTGGTCTAAAGTAGTACACTATTCCCTATGGGCTCTGGTTTAAAGTAGTGCACTATTCCCTATGGGCTCTGGTCTAAAGTAGTGCACTATTCCCTATGGGCTCTGGTGTAAAGTAGTGCACTATTCCCTATGGGCTCTGGTGTAAAGTAGTGCACTATTCCCTATGGGTTCTGGAGTAAAGTAGTGCACTATTCCCTATGGGCTCTGGTGTAAAGTAGTGCACTATTCCCTATGGGCTCTGGTCTAAAGTAGTGCACTATTCCCTATGGGCTCTGGTCTAAAGTAGTGCACTATTCCCTATGGGTTCTGGTCTAAAGTAGTGCACTATTCCCTATGGGCTCTGGTGTAAAGTAGTGCACTATTCCCTATGGGCTCTGGTGTATAGTGCACTATTCCCTATGGGCTCTGGTCTAAAGTAGTGCACTATTCCCTATGGGCTCTGGTGTAAAGTAGTGCACTATTCCCTATGGGCTCTGGTCTAAAGTAGTGCACTATTCCCTATGGGCTCTGGTCTAAAGTAGTGCACTATTCCCTATGGGCTCTGGTCTAAAGTAGTGCACTATTCCCTATGGGCTCCGGTGTAAAGTAGTGCACTATTCCCTATGGGCTCTGGTGTAAAGTAGTGCACTATTCCCTATGGGCTCTGGTCTAAAGTAGTGCACTATTCCCTATGGGCTCTGGTCTAAAGTAGTGCACTATTCCCTATGGGCTCCGGTGTAAAGTAGTGCACTATTCCCTACGGGTTCTGGTCTAAAGTAGTGCACTATTCCCTATGGGTTCTGGTGTAAAGTAGTGCACTATTCCCTATGGGCTCTGGTCTAAAGTAGTGCACTATTCCCTATGGGTTCTGGAGTAAAGTATTGCACTATTCCCTATGGGCTCTGGTGTAAAGTAGTGCACTATTCCCTATGGGCTCCGGTGTAAAGTAGTGCACTATTCCCTACGGGTTCTGGAGTAAAGTAGTGCACTATTCCCTATGGGCTCTGGTCTAAAGTAGTGCACTATTCCCTATGGGTTCTGGAGTAAAGTAGTGCACTATTCCCTATGGGCTCTGGTGTAAAATAGTGCACTATTCCCTATGGGTTCTGGTCTAAAGTAGTGCACTATTCCCTATGGGCTCTGGTGTAAAGTAGTGCACTATTCCCTATGGGTTCTGGTGTAAAGTAGTGCACTATTCCCTATGGGTTCTGGAGTAAAGTAGTGCACTATTCCCTATGGGCTCTGGTCTAAAGTAGTGCACTATTCCCTATGGGTTCTGGAGTAAAGTAGTGCACTATTCCCTATGGGCTCTGGTGTAAAGTAGTGCACTATTCCCTATGGGCTCTGGTGTAAAGTAGTGCACTATTCCCTATGGGTTCTGGTCTAAAGTAGTGCACTATTCCCTATGGGCTCTGGTTTAAAGTAGTGCACTATTCCCTATGGGCTCTGGTCTAAAGTAGTGCACTATTCCCTATGGGCTCTGGTGTAAAGTAGTGCACTATTCCCTATGGGCTCTGGTCTAAAGTAGTGCACTATTCCCTATGGGCTCTGGTCTAAAGTAGTGCACTATTCCCTATGGGTTCTGGTCTAAAGTAGTGCACTATTCCCTATGGGCTCTGGTGTAAAGTAGTGCACTATTCCCTATGGGCTCTGGTGTATAGTGCACTATATAGGGAATAGGGCTCTGTACTAAAGTAGTGCACTATATAGCGAATAGGGCTCTGGTCTAAAGTAGTGCACTATATAGCGAATAGGGTGGCGACAGATGACACCCAACACTGTCAGGACATGTAAAGAGAGCCTTCATCAACGGCCCATGTACCCTGAGTGCCTAAATATTTTCATGACATGGCCAGAAGCGAGGCTTGTTCCATACCTCTGAATGATGAACTCTTTAGCGGGGTCAAACAGGTGACCATGAACGATCCATTCATCCACGATCTCTAGGTATGGTCTGACTGTCTCTGTCCACAGAGAGAATAACAGAGCCACCTAGGTCAGAGGTCAGGGTAGTTAGACAGTTACACACCTGGCTGTTTGGAGTCGATTAACTCTCACTCAAAGACATGCACGAAACCAAACACACTCACAGACACGGTCACAGACACGGTCACACTCACAGACACGGTCACACTCACGGTCACACTCACGGTCAGACACACAGAGACGGTCACACTCACAGACACGGTCACACTCACAGACACGGTCACACTCACGGTCACAGACACGGACAAGGTCACAGACACGGTCACACTCACAGACACGGTCACACTCACAGACACGGTCACACTCACAGACACGGTCACACTCACAGACACGGACACAGACACGGTCACACTCACAGACACGGTCAGACACACGGACACGGTCAGACACACGGACACGGTCAAACTCACACTCACAGACACGGTCACACTCCCAGACACGGTCACACTCCCAGACACGGACACAGACACGGTCACACTCACAGACACGGTCAGACACACGGACACGGTCGGTCACAGACACGGTCAAACTCACACTCCCAGACACGGTCACACTCCCAGACACGGTCACACTCCCAGACACGGTCACACTCCCAGACACGGTCACACTCCCAGACACGGTCACACTCCCAGACACGGTCACAGACACGGACAAGGTCACAGACACGGTCAAGGTCACAGACACGGTCAAGGTCACAGACACGGTCAAGGTCACAGACACGGTCACACTCACAGACATGGTCACAGACACGGTCACACTCACAGACACGGTCACAGACACGGTCACAGACACAGACACGGTCACACTCACAGACATGGTCACAGACACGGTCCCACTCACAGACACGGTCCCACTCACAGACACGGTCACACTCACAGACACGGTCACACTCACAGACACGGTCACACTCACAGACACGGTCACACTCACAGACACGGTCACACTCACAGACACGGTCACAGACACGGTCACACTCACAGACACGGTCACAGACACGGTCACACTCACAGACACGGTCACACTCACAGACATGGTCACAGACACGGTCACAGACACGGTCACACTCCCAGACACGGTCACACTCCCAGACACGGTCACACTCCCAGACACGGTCACACTCCCAGACACGGTCACACTCACAGACACGGTCACAGACACGGACAAGGTCACAGACACGGTCAAGGTCACAGACACGGTCACACTCACAGACATGGTCACAGACACGGTCACGGTCACAGACACGGTCACAGACACGGTCACAGACACGGTCACAGACACAGTCACACTCACAGACATGGTCACAGACACGGTCCCACTCACAGACACGGTCACACTCACAGACACGGTCACACTCACAGACACGGTCACACTCACAGACACGGTCACACTCACAGACACGGTCACACTCACAGACACGGTCACACTCACAGACACGGTCACACTCACAGACACGGTCACACTCACAGACACGGTCACACTCACAGACACGGTCACACTCACAGACACGGTCACACTCACAGACACGGTCACACTCACAGACACGGTCACACTCACAGACACGGTCACACTCACAGACACGGTCACAGACACGGTCACACTCACAGACACGGTCACAGACACGGTCACACTCACAGACACGGTCACACTCACAGACATGGTCACAGACACGGTCACAGACACGGTCACACTCCCAGACACGGTCACACTCCCAGACACGGTCACACTCCCAGACACGGTCACACTCCCAGACACGGTCACAGACACGGACAAGGTCACAGACACGGTCAAGGTCACAGACACGGTCACACTCACAGACATGGTCACAGACACGGTCACGGTCACAGACACGGTCACAGACACGGTCACAGACACGGTCACAGACACAGTCACACTCACAGACATGGTCACAGACACGGTCCCACTCACAGACACGGTCACACTCACAGACACGGTCACACTCACAGACACGGTCACACTCACAGACACGGTCACACTCACAGACACGGTCACACTCACAGACACGGTCACACTCACAGACACGGTCACACTCACAGACACGGTCACAGACACGGTCACAGACACACAGACACGGTCATAGACACGGTCACACTCACAGACACGGTCACAGACACACAGACACACAGACACGGTCACAGACACGGTCACACTCACAGACATGGTCACAGACACGGTCACACTCACAGACACGGTCACACTCACAGACACGGTCACACTCACAGACACGGTCACACTCAGACACGGTCACACTCACGGTCACACTCACGGTCACACTCACGGTCAGACACACAGACACGGTCACACTCACAGACACGGTCACACTCACAGACACGGTCACACTCACAGACACGGTCACACTCACAGACACGGTCACACTCACAGACACGGACAAGGTCACAGACACGGTCACACTCACAGACACAGACACGGTCACACTCACAGACACAGACACGGTCACACTCACAGACACAGACACGGTCACACTCACAGACACAGACACGGTCACACTCACAGACACGGTCAGACACACGGACACGGTCACAGACACGGTCAAACTCACACTCCCAGACACGGTCACACTCCCAGACACGGTCACACTCCCAGACACGGTCACACTCCCAGACACGGTCACACTCCCAGACACGGTCACACTCACAGACACGGTCACACTCACAGACACGGTCACACTCACAGACACGGTCACACTCACAGACACAGACACGGTCACACTCACAGACACAGTCACACTCACAGACACAGACACGGTCACACTCACAGACACAGACACGGTCACACTCACAGACACGGTCAGACACACGGACACGGTCACAGACACGGTCAAACTCACACTCCCAGACACGGTCACAATCCCAGACACGGTCACACTCCCAGACACGGTCACACTCACGGTCACACTCACAGACACGGTCACACTCACGGTCACACTCACGGTCAGACACACAGACACGGTCACACTCCCAGACACGGTCACACTCACAGACATGGTCACACTCACAGACACGGTCACACTCACAGACACGGTCACACTCACAGACACGGTCACAGACACGGTCACACTCACAGACACGGTCACACTCACAGACACGGTCAAAGACACGGTCACAGACACGGTCACACTCACAGACACGGTCACACTCACAGACACGGTCACAGACACGGTCCCACTCACAGACATGGAGACACTCACAGACACGGACAAGGTCACAGACACGGACAAGGTCACAGACACGGTCACACTCACAGACACGGTCACACTCCCAGACACGGTCACACTACCAGACACGGTCACACTCACAGACACGGTCACACTCACAGACATGGTCACAGACAAGGTCACAGACACGGTCAAGGTCACAGACACGGTCACACTCACAGACATGGTCACAGACACGGTCACACTCACAGACACGGTCACAGACACGGTCACAGACACGGTCACAGACACAGACACGGTCACACTCACAGACATGGTCACAGACACGGTCCCACTCACAGACACGGTCACACTCACAGACACAGTCACACTCACAGACACAGTCACACTCACAGACACGGTCACACTCACAGACACGGTCACACTCACAGACACGGTCACACTCACAGACACGGTCACACTCACAGACACGGTCACAGACACACAGACACACAGACACGGTCACAGACACACAGACACGGTCACAGACACACAGACACGGTCACAGACACGGTCACACTCACAGACACGGTCACAGACACACAGACACACAGACACGGTCACAGACACGGTCACAGACACGGTCACAGACACGGTCACACTCACAGACATGGTCACAGACACGGTCACACTCACAGACACGGTCACACTCACAGACACGGTCACACTCACAGACACGGTCACACTCAGACACGGTCACACTCACGGTCACACTCACGGTCAGACACACAGACACGGTCACACTCACAGACACGGTCACACTCACAGACACGGTCACACTCACAGACACGGTCACACTCACAGACACGGACAAGGTCATAGACACGGTCACACTCACAGACACAGACACGGTCACACTCACAGACACAGACACGGTCACACTCACAGACACAGACACGGTCACACTCACAGACACAGACACGGTCACACTCACAGACACGGTCAGACACACGGACACGGTCACAGACACGGTCAAACTCACACTCCCAGACACGGTCACAATCCCAGACACGGTCACACTCCCAGACACGGTCACACTCCCAGACACGGTCACACTCCCAGACACGGTCACACTCCCAGACACGGTCACACTCCCAGACACGGTCACACTCCCAGACACGGTCACACTCCCAGACATGGTCACACTCACAGACACGGTCACAGACACGTCACACTCACAGACACGGTCACACTCACAGACACGGTCACAGACACGGTCACAGACACGGTCACACTCACAGACACGGTCACACTCACAGACATGGTCACAGACACGGTCCCACTCACAGACATGGAGACACTCACAGACACGGACAAGGTCACAGACACGGTCACACTCACAGACACGGTCACACTCCCAGACACGGTCACACTCCCAGACACGGTCACACTCACAGACACGGTCACACTCACAGACACGGTCACACTCACAGACACGGTCACACTCACAGACACGGTCACAGACACGGTCACAGACACGGTCACACTCACAGACACGGTCACAGACACGGTCACACTCACAGACATGGTCACAGACACGGTCCCACTCACAGACATGGAGACACTCACAGACACGGACAAGGTCACAGACACGGTCACACTCCCAGACACGGTCACACTCCCAGACACGGTCACACTCCCAGACACGGTCACACTCCCAGACACGGTCACACTCCCAGACACGGTCACACTCACGGTCACACTCACAGACACGGTCACACTCACAGACACGGTCACACTCACGGACACGGTCACACTCACGGACACGGTCACACTCACGGACACGGTCACAGACACGGACAAGGTCACAGACACGGACAAGGTCACAGACACGGTCAAGGTCACAGACACGGTCACACTCACAGACATGGTCACAGACACGGTCACACTCACAGACACGGTCACAGACACGGTCACACTCACAGACACGGTCACACTCACAGACACGGTCAGACACACAGACACGGTCAGACACACAGACACGGTCACAGACACGGTCACACTCACAGACACGGTCACACTCACAGACACGGTCACAGACACAGACACGGTCACAGACACGGTCACACTCACAGACACGGTCAGACACACAGACACGGTCACAGACACGGTCACACTCACAGACACGGTCACACTCACAGACACGGTCACAGACACAGACACGGTCACAGACACGGTCACACTCACAGACACGGTCACACTCACAGACACGGTCAGACACACAGACACGCTCACAGACACGGTCCCACTCACACTCACAGACACGGTCACACTCACGGACACGCTCACAGACACGGTCCCACTCACACTCACAGACACGGTCACACTCACAGACACGGTCACACTCACGGACACGGTCACACTCACGGACACGGTCACAGACACGGTCACACTCACGGACACGGTCACAGACACGGTCACACTCACGGACACGGTCACAGACACGGTCACACTCACGGACACGGTCACAGACACGGTCACACTCACGGACACGGTCACAGACACGGTCCCACTCACACTCACAGACACGGTCACACTCACGGACACGCTCACAGACACGGTCCCACTCACACTCACAGACACGGTCACACTCACAGACACGGTCACACTCACAGACACGGTCACACTCACAGACACGGTCACACTCACAGACACGGTCACAGTGTGTGGACACGGTCACAGTGTGTGGACACGGTCACAGTGTGTGGACACGGTCACACTCACAGACACGGTCAGACACACAGACATGTAAACACAAACACTCACGGCCTGTTGGGATGCCTCTCCCACGCTGTCGTACTCTATGATAGCCTTGTACAGTGTGTTGAGCAGGTGTGAGGCCCGCACCACGTTAGGGGTCTCAGGGGGGACCTCTGCCACACCCGTACAGAACACCTTGTGGAGCACCTTGATCTGGGCC
Source organism: Oncorhynchus mykiss (assembly GCF_013265735.2). Classification (NCBI taxonomy): domain Eukaryota; kingdom Metazoa; phylum Chordata; class Actinopteri; order Salmoniformes; family Salmonidae; genus Oncorhynchus; species Oncorhynchus mykiss. The sequence goes on along the minus strand of NC_048565.1, from coordinate 1,105,139 downwards.
AGGTGAGGGGTCAGTCTGTCCAGCACCCCCGCCAGGGTCACCGTCTCATCTACAGAGGTTATAACAGGGTCACAGTCTCATCTAGAGGTTATAACAGGGTCACCGTCTCATCTAGAGGTTATAACAGGGTCACAGTCTCATCTAGAGGTTATAACAGGGTCACCGTCTCATCTAGAGGTTATAACAGGGTCACCGTCTCATCTAGAGGTTATAACAGGGTCATCGTCACATCTACAGAGGTTATAACAGGGTCACAGTCTCATCTAGAGGTTATAACAGCGTCACCTCCGACCACAACATGGAAGTTAGCTGAATTTCGCAACTGTAATAACAGTATACATCAGACAAAAGCCACAAGAAACTCATCAACGTATAACGATGAAAGGTAAACCTGCCTTTGCCTATGAGGTCTCTTTCTATGGTGGTGAGCTCCTGTTTGAAGGAGGTGAAGTATTTGTAGAGAGCCCAGACAAAAGCCTGGTAAGTCCTGAAGGGAGGCTCGGTGCCCTGCTTAGAGGAGTAGGAGCCTGGAGGGCAGGGCTCAGTGTCGTACCCCGTTACCTCGTCTATAAACCTCTGCAGCCGGAACACTGCCTGGCCATAGACTGCTATGTGCTCCAACACGGACCGTAGGCAGTTCTAGCAGGGAGAGAGACAGAGAGAGAGAAGAAAGAGGAGAGAGAGGAGAGAGAGACAGAGAAAGAGAGTAGAAAGGAGAGAGACAAAGAGAGAGACAGAGAAAGAGGAGACAGAGAGAGAGAGAGAGAGAGGGGAGAGAAATAGGAGAGACCGAGAAAGAGAGAGAGAGAGAGGAGAAAGAGGAGAAAGGGGAGAGAGAGAGAGACAGAGAGAGAGAGAGGAGCGAGACAGAGAGAGAAAGAGAGAGGAGAAAAAGGAGAGAGAGGAGAGAGACAGACACAAGAAAGAGAGAAAGAGAGAGAGAGGAGAAATAGGAGAGAGAGAGACCAAGAAAGAGACAGAGAGAGAGAGAGGAGAAAGCAGAGAGACAGAGACAGAGAGAGAGAGAGAGGAGCGAGACAGAGAGAGAAAGAGGAGAGAAAGAGAAAAAGAAAGACAGATAGAGAGGAGAGAGACAGAGAGAGAGACAGAAAGAGGAGAGAGAGACAGAAAGAGAGAGGAGTAAGAGAAAGAGAGAGGAGTAAGACAGAAAGAGAGAGGAGTAAGAGAAAGAGAGAGGAGTAAGACAGAAAGAGAGAGAGAGGAGAAAAAGGAGAGAGAGGAGAGAGACAGAGACGAGAAAGAGGAGAGAAAGAGAAAGACAGATAGAGAGGAGAGAGAGTAGAAAGAGGAGAGAGAGAGGAGAAAGAGGAGAGAGAGAGACAGAGAGAGAGGAGAAAAAGGAGAGAGAGGAGAGAGACAGAGACGAGAAAGAGGAGAGAAAGAGAAAGACAGAGAGAGGAGCGAGAGAGTAGAAAGAGAGAGAGAGAGAGGAGAAAGAGGAGAGAGAGACAGAGAGAGAGAGAGAGGAGAAAGGAGAGAGAGGAGAGAGACAGAGACGAGAAAGAGGAGAGAAAGAGAAAGACAGATAGAGAGGAGAGAGAGTAGAAAGAGGAGAGAGAGAGGAGAAAGAGGAGAGAGAGAGACAGAGAGAGAGGAGAAAAAGGAGAGAGAGGAGAGAGACAGAGACGAGAAAGAGGAGAGAAAGAGAAAGACAGAGAGAGGAGAGAGAGAGTAGAAAGAGAGAGAGAGAGAGGAGAAAGAGGAGAGAGAGACAGAGAGAGAGAGAGAGGAGAAAGGAGAGAGAAAGAAAAAGAAGGACAGATAGAGAGGAGAGAGAGATGGGGTTAGACAGGGAATTCCAATTTATGAGACCAATTTGTTCCAGATTGTAATATACACATGTAATGATTAGACTTGTAGTCTTACGTTAGTCAGGTGAGTGACCACCACATCATTCCTGACCACCACTTTTCCATCCTGATGCTGGAATATAAAGTGTTTCTTCACCCCAGAGAGCAGCCTGGGGACAAACAATCATGGATCAACTGAAGCCCTAAAAGAGACTTTCCGGAAGATTTGCATCATTTTTAACCAGTAGCTCTGACCGTAGCGCTCAAGAGCCAAAACGGGAGTACTACGTCGTTGGCTCCCTCTTTCTCTGCTGTGTGTGCATCTTGCTAGCTGTCACTCAAATGGCGAGGGGCTAAAGCTCATTGGCTGGAACTCGCATTGCTAGGGGGCTGGCGTACGAGGGGGAAACGGCACTGCGCAGCTTTCAGAAAACAGTCACTTTCAAACAAAGGATGTTGTGGCTAATTAAGGTAAAACCGTAATTCAGATTCTGCATGTATGAACTACACATTGATATATCCAGCCCAAAGCGTGAGGTTTAAAAAAAATACTTAAGTAGACGCCAAAGTTCTGGAGCCAGGGCTCTAGTGCGACCATTTTAAACGAATGCAACTAAAAACTGTGTGAACTGCCCTGTGCGAACTGCCCTGTGTGAACTGCCCTGTGTGAACTGCCCTGTGTGAACTGCGCTGTGTGAACTGCCCTGTGTGAACTGCCCTGTGTGAACTGCCCTGTGTGAACTGCCCTGTGTGAACTGCCCTGTGTGAACTGCCCTGTGTGAACTGCCCTGTGTGAACTGCCCTGTGTGAACTGCCCTGTGTGAACTGCCCTGTGTGAACTGCGCTGTGTGAACTGCCCTGTGTGAACTGCCCTGTGTGAACTGCCCTGTGTGAACTGCCCTGTGTGAACTGCCCTGTGCGAACTGTGAGTGAAGTGCTGAAAGATGAATTTTTAGAAGCACACAGGCATAGAAGTCTAATTTACCTGCCAGTCCAGAGTGACAGTCCTGGTGTTTCCTGGCTATTTACATAGTATTGTAAAATAACTGATCCAAAGGGCTTTGACTTCTCAAACATGGCAGGAAGCGAACACAATATGATGCCCCATCCCCTTATTAATTCAGCCACTTACATAGCAACTTAAACTGAGGGGTCATGTTTTTCAAGCAGGAGATAAAGATAAAAACCGCAAAACTAATATCTTGCTGTGTTTAGTAAACACAGATCTAAAAAGCTTCTTAATGTCATTTCTGCTCGGCTTCAGACTCGTTTTGTTCTTCAGTAGCACTTCTAAACTTGGATGAGAATTCAGAACAGACATTCTGTCAGCAGACAGCTCTGACCGACAGCTCTGACCGACAGCTCTGACCGATGTCTAGCTACAGTTGAAGTCATTATAGGCCATTCACCAGCCCCCACTATATAGGCCATTCACCAGCCCCCACTATATAGGCCATTCACCAGCCCCCACTATATAGGCCATTCACCAGCCCCCACTATATAGGCCATTCACCAGCCCCCACTATATAGACCATTCACCAGCCCCCACTATATAGGCCATTCACCAGCCCCCACTATATAGACCATTCACCAGCCCCCACTATATAGGCCATTCACCAGCCCCCACTATATAGGCCATTCACCAGCCCCCACTATATAGGCCATTCACCAGCCCCCACTATATAGGCCATTCACCAGCCCCCACTATATAGGCCATTCACCAGCCCCCACTATATAGACCATTCACCAGCCCCCACTATATAGGCCATTCACCAGCCCCCACTATATCGGCCATTCACCAGCCCCCACTATATAGACCATTCACCAGCCCCCACTATATCGGCCATTCACCAGCCCCCACTATATAGGCCATTCACCAGCCCCCACTATATAGACCATTCACCAGCCCCCACTATATAGGCCATTCACCAGCCCCCACTATATCGGCCATTCACCAGCCCCCACTATATACACCATTCACCAGCCCCCACTATATCGGCCATTCACCAGGCCCCACTATATCGGCCATTCACCAGGCCCCACTATATAGGCCATTCACCAGCCCCCACTATATAGACCATTCACCAGCCCCCACTATATAGGCCATTCACCAGCCCCCACTATATCGGCCATTCACCTGATCATTCGTTTTTTCCCGCTCATATAGTCCAGAAAGAAAATATTCTATCCAGTATAAAGGCTGAAGGAGGAGAAGTCCACAGCTCATTGTCTAAGAAGGTTACCAAGGTAAAGACTATCCTGAGTCACGCCTGAGAGCATCAGCATGGAAATTGGACCACGATGACAACAAAAAGTCTCAGTGGAATTACACAACCTGCCAGCGCGGAAATGTTGACAGTCGCTACCAAGAGAACCATCCCATCTTACCGCAGTGTCTCCCGGATCAACCATCCCATCTTACCACAATGTCTCCCGGATCACTTGCGTCTCGGTGACAAAGGCTTTCTCTTCAGGCAGATACAATGGGTCAGTGTTGTACACGTGTTGGTCCCTGTGGAGAAAAAAAAAACGCAATAAAGCTTTAGGATTACAATCTCTTCACAAACATCAACACAGCATGCTCAGATAACCATGTCTGCCCAGAGCGATTTGGGCCAGGTCAAAAGCAGTGTACTATATAGGGAATCGTGTTCTATTTGGGACTCAACCCAGGTTGCCAGGTTCAGGGGTCATACCAGACGTTGAGCAGGTTGGAGTGTAGATGGAGACTGTGAGGGAAGCGGGGAGTGTGGCCCTGCCAGTACGGAGTAACCACATGTTGCTCTAACCAGGACCTGGCATCAGGCTCACCCACTGTAATCACAAGACAATAAACCCACTGTAATCACAAGACAATAAACCCACAAGACAACAAACCCGCTGTAGTCACAATAAACCCACTATAATCACAAGACAAACCCACTGTAACCACAATAAACCCACTGTAACCACAATAAACCCACTGTAATCACAATAAACCCACTGTAACCACAAGACAATAAACCCACAAGACAATAAACCCACTGTAATCACAATAAACCCACTGTAATCACAATAAACCCACTGTAATCACAATAAACCCACTGTAATCAAGATAAACCCACAAGACAATAAACCCACAAGACAATAAACCCACTGTAATCACAATAAACCCACTGTAATCACAATAAACACACTGTAGCCACAAGACAATAAACCCACTGTAATCAGAAGACAATAAACCCACTGTAATCACAAGACAATAAACCCACTGTAACCACAATAAACCCACTGTAACCACAATAAACCCACTGTAACCACAATAAACCCACTGAAACCACAATAAACCCGCTGTAACCACAATAAACCCGCTGTAGCCACAAGACAATAAACCCGCTGTAGTCACAATAAACCCGCTGTAGCCACAATAAACCCGCTGTAGCCACAAGACAATAAACCCACTGTAATCACAATAAACCCACTGTAACCACAAGACAATAAACCCACAGTAATCACAATAAACCTGCTGTAACCACAAGACAATAAACCCACTGTAATCACAATAAACCCGCTGTAGCCACAATAAACCCGCTGTAGCCACAAGACAATAAACCCACTGTAATCACAATAAACCCACTGTAACCACAAGACAATAAACCCACTGTAATCACAATAAACCCACAAGACAATAAACACACTGTAATCACAATAAACCTGCTGTAACCACAAGACAATAAACCCACTGTAATCACAAGACAATAAACCCACTGTAATCACAATAAACCCACTGTAGCCACAAGACAATAAATCCGCTGTAATCACAATAAACCCACTGTAATCACAATAAACCCACTGTAACCACAATAAACCCACTGTAATCACAACACAATAAACCCACTGTAGTCACAACACAATAAACCCACTGTAGTCACAACACAATAAACCCACTGTAGTCACAACACAATAAACCCACTGTAGTCACAATAAACCCACTGTAATCACAATAAACCCACTGTAGTCACAATAAGCCCACTGTAATCACAAGACAATAAACCCGCTGTAATGACAAGACAATAAACCCGCTATAACCACAACACAATAAACCCACTAATCACAATAAACCCACTGTAATCACAAGACAATAAACCCACAATAAACCCACTATAATCACAATAAACCCACTGTAGCCACAAGACAATAAACCCACTGTAGTCAGAAAAAACCCACTAATCACAATAAACCCACTGTAATCACAAAACAATAAAACCACTGTAATCACAATAAACCCACTGTAATCACAATAAACCCACTGTAACCACAATAAACCCACTGTAATCACAATAAACCCACTGTAATCACAATAAACCCACTGTAATCACAATAAACCCACTGTAATCACAATAAACCCACTGTAGTCACAAAACAATAAACCTACTGTAATCACAATAAACCCACTGTAATCACAAGACAATAAAGCCACTGTAATCACAAGACAATAAAGCCACTGTAATCACAATAAAGCCACTGTAATCACAATAAACCCACTGTAATCACAATAAACCCACTGTAATCACAATAAACTCACTGTAATCACAAGACAATAAACCCACTGTAGTCACAATAAACCCGCTGTAGTCGCAATAAACTCACTGTAGTCACAATAAACCCACTGTAGTCACAATAAACCCACTGTAGTCACAATAAACCCACTGTAGTCACAATAAACCCACTGTAGTCACAACAAACCCGCTGTAGTCACAACACAATAAGCCCACTGTAGTCACAACACAATAAACCCACTGCAGTCACAATAAACCCACTGTAACCACAAGACAATAAACCCGCTGTAGTCACAACACAATAAACCCACTGTAGTCACAATAAACCCACCGTAATCACAAGACAATAAACCTACTGTAATCACAATAAACCCACTGTAGTCACAATAAACCCACAAGACAATAAACCCGCTGTAGTCACAACACAATAAACCCACTGTAATCACAAACCCACTGTAGCCACAATAAACCCAGTGGAGTCACAATAAACCCACTGTAACCACAATAAACCCACTGTAACCACAATAAACCCACTGTAGTCACAATAAACCCACTGTAGCCACAAGACAATAAACCCACTGTAATCACAATAAACCCACTGTAACCACAATAAACCCACTGTAATCACAATAAACCCACTGTAACCACAATAAACCCACTGTAATCCCAATAAACCCACTGTAACCACAATACACCCACTGTAGTCACAATAAACCCACTGTAGTCACAATAAACCCACTGTAGTCACAATAAACCCACTGTAGCCACAAGACAATAAACCCACTGTAATCACAATAAACCCACTGTAACCACAATAAACCCACTGTAGTCACAATAAACCCACTGTAACCACAAGACAATAAACCCACTGTAATCACAATAAACCCACAAGACAATAAACCCACTGTAATCACAATAAACCTGCTGTAACCACAAGACAATAAACCCACTGTAATCACAAGACAATAAACCCACTGTAATCACAATAAACCCACTGTAATCACAATAAACCCACTGTAGCCACAAGACAATAAACCCGCTGTAATCACAATAAACCCACTGTAATCACAATAAACCCACTGTAATCACAATAAACCCACTGTAACCACAATAAACCCACTGTAATCACAACACAATAAACCCACTGTAGTCACAACACAATAAACCCACTGTAGTCACAACACAATAAACCCACTGTAATCACAATAAACCCACTGTAATCACAATAAACCCACTGTAGTCACAATAAGCCCACTGTAATCACAAGACAATAAACCCACTGTAGTCACAATAAACCCACTGTAATCACAATAAACCCACTGTAGTCACAATAAGCCCACTGTAGTCACAAGACAATAAACCCGCTGTAATGACAAGACAATAAACCCGCTATAACCACAACACAATAAACCCACTAATCACAAGACAATAAACCCACAATAAACCCACTATAATCACAATAAACCCACTGTAGCCACAAGACAATAAACCCACTGTAGTCAGAATAAACCCACTAATCACAATAAACCCACTGTAATCACAAAACAATAAACCCACTGTAATCACAATAAACCCACTGTAATCACAATAAACCCACTGTAACCACAATAAACCCACTGTAATCACAATAAACCCACTGTAATCACAATAAACCCACTGTAATCACAATAAACCCACTGTAGTCACAAAACAATAAACCCGCTGTAATCACAAGACAATAAACCCACTGTAATCACAATAAACCCACTGTAATCACAATAAACCCACTGTAATCACAAGACAATAAAGCCACTGTAATCACAATAAACCCACTGTAATCACAATAAACCTACTGTAATCACAATAAACCCACTGTAATCACAAGACAATAAACCCACTGTAATCACAAGACAATAAAGCCACTGTAATCACAATAAACCCACTGTAATCACAATAAACCCACTGTAATCACAATAAACTCACTGTAATCACAAGACAATAAACCCACTGTAGTCACAATAAACCCACTGTAGTCACAATAAACCCACTGTAGTCACAATAAACCCACTGTAGTCACAATAAACCCACTGTAGTCACAATAAACCCGCTGTAGTCACAACAAACCCGCTGTAGTCACAACAAACCCGCTGTAGTCACAACACAGTAAACCCGCTGTAGTCACAACACAATAAGCCCACTGTAGTCACAACACAATAAACCCACTGCAGTCACAATAAACCCACTGTAACCACAAGACAATAAACCCGCTGTAGTCACAACACAATAAACCCACTGTAGTCACAATAAACCCACCGTAATCACAAGACAATAAACCTACTGCAATCACAATAAACCCACTGTAGTCACAATAAACCCACAAGACAATAAACCCGCTGTAGTCACAACACAATAAACCCACTGTAATCACAAACCCACTGTAGCCACAATAAACCCAGTGGAGTCACAATAAACCCACTGTAACCACAATAAACCCACTGTAACCACAATAAACCCACTGTAGTCACAATAAACCCACTGTAGCCACAAGACAATAAACCCACTGTAATCACAATAAACCCACTGTAACCACAATAAACCCACTGTAATCACAATAAACCCACTGTAACCACAATAAACCCACTGTAATCCCAATAAACCCACTGTAACCACAATACACCCACTGTAGTCACAATAAACCCACTGTAGTCACAATAAACCCACTGTAGTCACAATAAACCCACTGTAGCCACAAGACAATAAACCCACTGTAATCACAATAAACCCACTGTAACCACAATAAACCCACTGTAGTCACAATAAACCCACTGTAACCACAAGACAATAAACCCACTGTAATCACAATAAACCCACAAGACAATAAACCCACTGTAATCACAATAAACCTGCTGTAACCACAAGACAATAAACCCACTGTAATCACAAGACAATAAACCCACTGTAATCACAATAAACCCACTGTAATCACAATAAACCCACTGTAGCCACAAGACAATAAACCCGCTGTAATCACAATAAACCCACTGTAATCACAATAAACCCACTGTAATCACAATAAACCCACTGTAACCACAATAAACCCACTGTAATCACAACACAATAAACCCACTGTAGTCACAACACAATAAACCCACTGTAGTCACAACACAATAAACCCACTGTAATCACAATAAACCCACTGTAATCACAATAAACCCACTGTAGTCACAATAAGCCCACTGTAATCACAAGACAATAAACCCACTGTAGTCACAATAAACCCACTGTAATCACAATAAACCCACTGTAGTCACAATAAGCCCACTGTAATCACAAGACAATAAACCCGCTGTAATGACAAGACAATAAACCCGCTATAACCACAACACAATAAACCCACTAATCACAAGACAATAAACCCACAATAAACCCACTATAATCACAATAAACCCACTGTAGCCACAAGACAATAAACCCACTGTAGTCAGAATAAACCCACTAATCACAATAAACCCACTGTAATCACAAAACAATAAACCCACTGTAATCACAATAAACCCACTGTAATCACAATAAACCCACTGTAACCACAATAAACCCACTGTAATCACAATAAACCCACTGTAATCACAATAAACCCACTGTAATCACAATAAACCCACTGTAGTCACAAAACAATAAACCCGCTGTAATCACAAGACAATAAACCCACTGTAATCACAATAAACCCACTGTAATCACAATAAACCCACTGTAATCACAAGACAATAAAGCCACTGTAATCACAATAAACCCACTGTAATCACAATAAACCTACTGTAATCACAATAAACCCACTGTAATCACAAGACAATAAACCCACTGTAATCACAAGACAATAAAGCCACTGTAATCACAATAAACCCACTGTAATCACAATAAACCCACTGTAATCACAATAAACTCACTGTAATCACAAGACAATAAACCCACTGTAGTCACAATAAACCCACTGTAGTCACAATAAACCCACTGTAGTCACAATAAACCCACTGTAGTCACAATAAACCCACTGTAGTCACAATAAACTCACTGTAGTCACAATAAACCCACTGTAGTCACAATAAACCCACTGTAGTCACAATAAACCCGCTGTAGTCACAACAAACCCGCTGTAGTCACAACACAGTAAACCCGCTGTAGTCACAACACAATAAGCCCACTGTAGTCACAACACAATAAACCCACTGCAGTCACAATAAACCCACTGTAACCACAAGACAATAAACCCGCTGTAGTCACAACACAATAAACCCACTGTAGTCACAATAAACCCACCGTAATCACAAAACAATAAACCTACTGCAATCACAATAAACCCACTGTAGTCACAATAAACCCACAAGACAATAAACCCGCTGTAGTCACAACACAATAAACCCACTGTAATCACAAACCCACTGTAGCCACAATAAACCCAGTGGAGTCACAATAAACCCACTGTAACCACAATAAACCCACTGTAACCACAATAAACCCACTGTAGTCACAATAAACCCACTGTAGCCACAAGACAATAAACCCACTGTAATCACAATAAACCCACTGTAACCACAATAAACCCACTGTAATCACAATAAACCCACTGTAACCACAATAAACCCACTGTAATCCCAATAAACCCACTGTAACCACAATACACCCACTGTAGTCACAATAAACCCACTGTAGTCACAATAAACCCACTGTAGTCACAATAAACCCACTGTAGCCACAAGACAATAAACCCACTGTAATCACAATAAACCCACTGTAACCACAATAAACCCACTGTAGTCACAATAAACCCACTGTAGTCACAATAAACCCACTGTAATCCCAATAAACCCACTGTAGCCACAAGACAATAAACCCACTGTAATCCCAATAAACCCACTGTAGTCACAATAAACCTACTGTAGTCACAATAAACCCACTGTAGCCACAAGACAATAAACCCATTGTAATCACAATAAACCCACTGTAACCACAATAAACCCACTGTAGTCACAATAAACCCACTGTAGTCACAATAAACCCACTGTAGTCACAATAAACCCACTGTAATCCCAATAAACCCACTGTAATCCCAATAAACCCACTGTAATCACAATAAACCCACTGTAACCACAATAAACCCACTGTAGTCACAATAAACCCACTGTAGTCACAATAAACCCACTGTAGCCACAATAAACCCACTGTAGCCACAATAAACCCACTGTAGCCACAATACAAAAAACCCACTGTAATCCCAATAAACCCACTGTAGTCACAATAAACCCACTGTAGTCACAATAAACCCACTGTAGTCACAATAAACCCACTGTAATCACAATAAACCCGCTATAACCACAACACAATAAACCCACTGTAATCACAAGATTGGGCTTCAGGTATTGAGAGTATATGATCTGTACCTGTCCAGGTAACAGGGACCGTCTTCTCCTGGTCCTCCTGGGGGGTACGGTCCACCTGTATCCCAGAATCCTCTCTGCTGAGCGGCTGCTGACTGTCCTCGTCCTCGCTTTCCTCCTCAGACCACTCCTAGATAGAGAGATGTTTAACAGACCACTCCTAGATAGAGAGATGTTTAACAGACCACTCCTAGATAGAGAGATGTTTAACAGACCACTCCTAGATAGAGAGATGTTTAACAGACCACTCCTAGATAGAGAGATGTTTAACAGACCACTCCTAGATAGAGAGATGTTTAACAGACCGCTCCTAGATAGAGAGATGTTTAACAGACCGCTCCTAGATAGAGAGATGTTTAACAGACCGCTCCTAGATAGAGAGATGTTTAACAGACCGCTCCTAGATAGAGAGATGTTTAACAGACCGCTCCTAGATAGAGAGATGTTTAACAGACCGCTCCTAGATAGAGAGATGTTTAACAGACTGCTCCTAGATAGAGAGATGTTTAACAGACCGCTCCTAGATAGAGAGATGTTTAACAGACTGCTCCTAGATAGAGAGATGTTTAACAGACTGCTCCTAGATAGAGAGATGTTTAACAGACCGCTCCTATGGTAGAGAGATGTTTAACAGACCGCTCCTATGGTAGAGAGATGTTTAACAGACCGCTCCTATGGTAGAGAGATGTTTAACAGACCGCTCCTATGGTAGAGAGATGTTTAACAGACCGCTCCTATGGTAGAGAGATGTTTAACAGACCGCTCCTATGGTAGAGAGATGTTTAACAGACCGCTCCTATGGTAGAGAGATGTTTAACAGACCACTCCTATGGTAGAGAGATGTTTAACAGACCGCTCCTATGGTAGAGAGATGTTTAACAGACCGCTCCTATGGTAGAGAGATGTTTAACAGACCGCTCCTATGGTAGAGAGATGTTTAACAGACCGCTCCTAGATAGAGAGATGTTTAACAGACCGCTCCTAAATAGAGAGATGTTTAACAGACCCCTCCTAGATAGAGAGATGTTTAACAGACAGCTCCTATGGTAAAGAGGTAGAGGAACACAGACCGCATGAGAGGAATGTACACAAGGACGAGGAATAGAGACAGTTTGTGGAAGTATGCCGTATCTACTTTGAAGAACTAGTCAAATTATTTGGTCAAACAGCTATGAAGCGTACTGAGGCAGGCTAGCTAAATAGGATGACTGTTCTCCCCGTGCTGTCTTCAGAGATAACGTTAGATGGTCTGGCTGGCTGCTACTGCCTTAGCAGAGATGAGATGATGACTTTAAGGAATGAAAAATAATAAAGTCATCAAATACAAAATGCAATATACACAACTGAAATATTGTATTATTTCATAGGAATTTCCTATTTTTCAATTGATGTCTACCCAATGTGGACCTGACAAAGACAATGGAATATTTTCTTCCACTATTTTTGGCTTTGGAATTTCAATTAAAAAGCTCTGAAATCATTTTAATGTCGTCATTTTATAATGCATTTGATGTTGTAAAAAAATCTAGAATTTTTTAATATTGGAACCGAAACCAAACCGACCTCAAAAAGCACTAATCACTCAGTAGTAAGAGAGAGAGACTCCTGTTAGAGACAGTTAACAGTTAGCATCAAAACAAGGCCAGGAAGAGGAAGGACTACACACTACATCAAATCAGCCATCCCATTAGAACTGACTGAATCAGACAGAGTGCTTGGAGAGAGATGGCTCTGGTCAATAAGGGTGGCATTTGGACGGCGCCACGGTTTCAAAACAGTGCAGTAGATTCTGGTAATAATATAAATGAAGGGCTGAACATCACGGAACATGTTTGAAATGGAAAATGAGCAGAAGAAAGAGTTGAATCATGTTTTACTCACTGGGGTGTCTGGATATGGATCTGTGTCTAGCTCTCCTTCCTTTAAATATCCACACCAGTCAAAGTCGTCTTCTTTCTCTACACAGACACAGGGGGTCATGTAGTCCAGACTGAGAACACATCAGGAGTAAGAGGAAAATCAGAGGAAGGAAAGGGTTATGTACTCACCAGTCTCCTTCAGTCTGGGTGTCTCGCTGTAGTTGGAGTTAAGGGGAGAGTCGGAGAGGTGTAGGAGAAGGTCCAGGAGACTGTGATGAACGTCAGTCTGTAACAAAACATAGGAGGACACAAGGTAGGTCATTCACTGCACTGCAAACTAAGCGTACAGGTTCATTTTATGATACAGGCTGTGTGCATTATGTTGATCATATGCGAGCCTGCCAGACGAGTTAAATGCCTTTTACGCTAGCTTTGAGACAAGAAACACTGAAGCATGCATGAGAGCACTAGCTGTTCCAGACGACTGTGTGATCACGCTCTCCGTAGCCGATGTGAGCAAGACCTTTAAACAGGTCAACATTCACAAAGCCGCGGGGCCAGATGGATTACCAGGACGTGTACTGAGAGCACAGACCAACCAGCAAGTGTCTTCCCTGACATTTTTACACCACAAACTGTCATGTTCCAAACACACAAAGACCGTCGTGCAGAGGGCACGACAACACTGTTTCCCCCTCAGAAGACTGAAAAGATTTGGCATGGGTCCTCAGATCCTCAAAAAAATCTACAGCTGCAACATCGAGAGCATCCTGACTGGTTGCATCACTGCCTGGTATGGCAACTGCTTGGCCTCCGACCGCAAGGCGCTACAGAGGGTAGTGCGTACGGCCCAGTACATAACCTGGGGCCAAGCTTCCTGACATCCAGGACCTCTATACCAGGCAGCGTCAGAGGAAGGCCCCAAAAAATTGTCAAAGACTCCAGTCACGCAAGTCAAAAACTGTTCTCTCTACAACCGCACAACAAGTGGTACCGGAGCCCCAAGTCTAAGACCAAAATGTTCCTGAACAGCTTCTACTCCCAAGACAGAAGACTGCTGAACAACTAATCAAATGCCCACCCAGACTATTTACATTGACCTTTCAGTCACTGGTGCCACACTATGCTTCCTGCCCCCCACCCCCACCTCACTTGTAATTATAGAGTCTGTGTGCAGTATGTTTCTGGTCCAACCATACCTTAGTTCCATCTGTGTTGGGTAGAGGTGAGTTGAGGAACTCTTCTGTCAGTCTGACCCAGCTCTCTGCTTTACTCAGGTCTGAATGCACCATCAGTTTCTCATAGATCCTGAAACAGTGGTATTGCATCATGCTCATAATGAACAGGTAACGTTAATTCTACATACACAAATCATATAACCTGTTTGCCAACTCACCCATTCACACTGCGTTGAACTTTATGACTATTGGCATCTAGGAAACGGTGAAACCTGCCAACACAGAGACAAACCCACGATGACCATCATAACAGTTCATCTTTGACTATTTCACCTTTTCTAAAGCAGCTGTGTAATCATAATTAAAATGTGGCATCCTTACCTGAAATTGGACCAGGTAAATTTCAGTGCCAGTTGAAAGTTCTGCTCTTCTTCATCTTGAATCCCACTGATGTGCTTGACCAGGTTCTTCACCTCTTCCTCGGTCTCCTTTTCGAATTTGGTCCAGTGCGCCTGTGACATTATTGTGACCAATTTGACTAGCGTTAGCAAGCTAATACATTCACTGTGCTGTAAAATTCACCAACGAAGAAACTGCATTTATTGATAGCTGGACTCTTGATGCTGTATCGTCGGATAGTGCCAGCTAAATATTTTTCAATTAGCATGCCAGCTTATTAGCTGGCCGTTGCGTTGAAATTCATTATGTGGAAACAGTGGGAGCTAGCTAGCTACGCGTTAGCAACGAGTAAAGGCCTAAAGACACGTCCCTTGAAGTTATGATACTAAACTAGAGAAATTAAATCGCATGCATTATTTCTGCATCAGAAGACGTTGCAATGAATGAATTTGTTTCAGCCGTTAATGTTTATTATCATAGCTAGCTATCTTCATGCAACAACTTCTCGACTACTAGCAACGCTAACGATGACGTCACTGTCCTATGGTAATGAAAAAACCTTCAAAATAAAAGCCCGCATTTCAAAACATATATATTTTTTAACTTTAGTTAACTAGGCAAGTCAGTTAAGAAGAAATTATTATTTACAATGACGGCCTACTAGAATACAAAATGAATTGTGCGGGGATGGGGTATGGGATTTTTTTTTTTTTTTTAATATATATATAAATATATATGTATATATATATATATATTTTTTTTTAATAATTTTTATTTTCATTTCACATTCAAATACAATTACAAATTTAGTGCATAACGTTGTACATAACATGGATACTTAAACAGTATCAACAAGTACCGTAACCATATAAGAATATCAAAACTCCTAAAAAAAAGTGCTGTTCTGCAGAACCTGACCAGTATTATTGGCCTATATTCAAGCTTAACATGCCTCTAACAATCTCCAAAAACAATACAAACAATTCTATAAATAAAAATATATACATATATATACACATATGCCAAAATGCACTCTGGATAAACCTCAGTGTACATCAAATATCTACAAAGGCTTAGTTTACATTTCAATTGTACCTATGTAATACAATTATATATCGGTTAGAAACACATTTACAATGACGGGTAAATCCCTTTCCATCTCTGTCTTACTGATGCAATGCCCCCCTTATCTATTTCAAATTGTATTCTTTTCCAAACTTCCTGTTTTATAAATTGAACCAATCCCGTCGGTGACCACTTGAGGGTGTCATTAACTGCACCACATCTGGCCTCCCAAATTTTGGTCTTGATAAGGGACACCAGAGTCACTAATGCTAATAATTGCACCCTTTCCACATTTTTTATTTCAAGTTTGGCAACCCCTTCATAATCAATGTTTTTTTAAATCTCAAAAAATTGTTGACTTTTTCCCCAAACTGATTGAGCAAAAGAACATTCCCATAAAACATGTGGAATTGTTTCGATTGCGAAACAATTGTCCCTGGGACAGAATTTATTTGGGGTCAAATTATGATCTTATAAAGTTGAACGGACTGGAAGACGTCTGTGTAAAACAAGCCAATTAAAATCTTTCAGTCTGTTGTCTAAACCTTTAATTGTGTCCGTATCCAGGTGGAAGGCGATATTGGTAATCCGTCTCTAGAACCACTCCTTTATTGGGGGTCTCTTGCTAATTGCCTATAATTTCCACCTGTTGTCTATTCCATTTGCACAACAGCATGTGAAATTTATTGTCAATCAGTGTTGCTTCCTAAGTGGACAGTTTGATTTCACAGAAGTGTGATTGACTTGGAGTTACATTGTGTTGTTTAAGTGTTCCCTTTATTTTTTTGAATAGTGTACTCTACAAGTAGCCCTATGATACATTGTATGAGCATCACCAACAACACAGTGAATGGGAAGATAGATTTTTTGGAACAGTATTTTTATTGGAATTTCACAATTTTCACCCATATTAAGAGATACAACAACAGAGACAAAGCAACAACAACAGAGACCAAGCACACAGAAGAAAACAACAAGAAAAACAGCGCCCACTTATACATATCTACGCATTTATATCTATATATATATCTATATATATATATATATATATATATATATATATATATATATATATATATATATACACACACACACACACACATACATATACATACACTCATGCATATACACATATATACGTGTACGCACGCACACACATACACACACATACATACATACATACACACATACATACATACTTGAGTGTGTTAAGTGTAACGGGATTATTGCAGTGATCTTCTACAGACTTGAAACTTCTGAAAAATAAAAGATCCTGTAAGGGGTATTTTGAAAGAGAAGTCTCAATGTCTAACCAAATAGAGGAGTCATCATTTGTGATACAGTCAGAAATATAACAAAGGTGGGCACACCATTGATAGAACCGGATATTGGGCAGGTCCAAGCCGCCCATAGAACTTGGCAGCTGCAATATTGCCATCTTATGTCTTGGCTTGCGTTTACTCCATATAAAGGAACTGTTACGGTGCGTGAATGAGGACCCAAAAGCGAATCAACTTAAACAGAGCTTCTTTAATTACCAAACATAGGTAGGCTCAGATGGACCGGCAGATTCCGACAGGACAGGACAAGGTTACAGCAAACATGACGACAGTCTGGTTCAGGCATGAATGACACAAACAAACAAGAATCCGACAAGGACAGGAGCAGAAACAGAGAGAGATATAGGGACCTAATCAGAGGGAAAAAGGGAACAGGTGGGGAACGGGGTGAATGGGTAGTTAGAGGAGACAAGGGACAGCTGGGGGAAAGCGGGGGAGAAAAGGTAACCTAACACGACCAGCAGAGGGAGACAGGGTGAAGGGAAAGGACAGAGACAAGACAACATGACAGTACATGACAGTACCCCCCCACTCACCGAGCGCCTCCTGGCGCACTCGAGGAGGAAACCTGGCGGCAACGGAGGAAATCATCAATCAGCGCACGGTCCAGCACGTCCCGAGAGGGAACCCAACTCCTCTCCTCAGGACCGTACCCCTCCCAGTCAACTAGGTACTGATGACCACGGCCCCGAGGACGCATGTCCAAGATTTTACGGACCCTGTAGATAGGTGCGCCCTCGACAAGGATGGGGGGCGGGGGGGGAAGACGAGCGGGGGCGCGAAGAACGGGCTTAACACAGGAGACATGGAAGACCGGGTGGACGCGACGAAGATATCGCGGAAGAAGAAGTCGCACTGCGACAGGATTAATGACCTGAGAGATACGGAATGGACCAATGAACCGCGGGGTCAACTTGCGAGAAGCCGTCTTAAGGGGAAGGTTCTGAGTGGAGAGCCAAACTCTCTGACCGCGACAATATCTAGGGCTCTTAGTTCTACGCTTATTAGCAGCTCTCACAGTCTGCGCCCTATAACGGCAAAGTGCAGACCTGACCCTCTTCCAGGTGCGCTCGCAACGTTGGACAAAAGCCTGAGCGGAGGGGACGCTGGACTCGGCGAACTGAGATGAGAACAACGGAGGCTGGTACCCGAGGCTACTCTGAAAAGGAGATAGCCCGGTCGCAGACGAAGGAAGCGAGTTGTGGGCGTATTCTGCCCAGGGGAGCTGTTCTGACCAAGACGCAGGGTTGCGAAAAGAAAGACTGCGTAAGATGCGACCAATAGTCTGATTGGCCCGTTCTGCTTGACCGTTAGACTGGGGGTGAAAGCCGGAAGAGAGACTGACGGAAGCCCCAATCAAACGGCAAAACTCCCTCCAAAATTGAGACGTGAATTGCGGACCTCTGTCCGAAACGACGTCTGACGGAAGGCCATGAATTCTGAAAACATTCTCGATGATGATTTGTGCCGTCTCTTTAGCAGAAGGAAGCTTAGCAAGGGGAATGAAATGAGCCGCCTTAGAGAACCTATCGACAACCGTAAGAATAACAGTCTTCCCCGCTGACGAAGGCAGTCCGGTGACAAAATCTAAGGCGATGTGAGACCACGGTCGAGAGGGAATAGGAAGCGGCCTGAGACGGCCGGCAGGAGGAGAGTTACCGGTCTTAGTCTGCGCGCAGACCGAACAAGCAGCCACGAAACGACGCGTGTCATGCTCCCGGGTGGGCCACCAGAAACGCTGGCGAATGGAAGCAAGCGTACCCCGAACGCCAGGGTGGCCGGCTAACTTGGCAGAGTGAGCCCACTGAAGAACGGCCAGACGAGTAGGAACGGGAACGAAAAGAAGGTTCCTAGGACAAGCGCGCGGCGACGGAGTTTGAGTGAGTGCTTGCTTTACCTGCCTCTCAATTCCCCAGACAGTCAACCCGACAACACGCCCCTCAGGGAGAATCCCCTCGGGGTCAGTGGAGGCTACTGAAGAACTGAAGAGACGAGACAAAGCATCAGGCTTGGTGTTCTTAGAGCCCGGACGATAAGAAGTCACGAACTCGAAACGAGCGAAAAACAGCGCCCAACGCGCCTGACGCGCATTAAGTCGTTTGGCAGAACGGATGTACTCAAGGTTCCTATGGTCAGTCCAAACGACAAAAGGAACGGTCGCCCCCTCCAACCACTGTCGCCATTCGCCTAGGGCTAACCGGATGGCGAGCAGTTCGCGGTTACCCACATCATAGTTACGTTCCGACGGCGACAGGCGATGAGAAAAATACGCGCATGGGTGGACCTTGTCGTCAGAGAGGGAGCGCTGAGAAAGGATGGCTCCCACTCCCACCTCTGACGCGTCAACCTCGACAACGAACTGTCTAGAGACGTCAGGTGTAACAAGGATAGGAGCGGATGTAAAACGATTCTTGAGGAGATCAAAAGCTCCCTGGGCGGAAACGGACCACTTAAAGCACGTCTTGACAGAAGTAAGGGCTGTGAGAGGAGCTGCCACCTGACCGAAATTACGGATGAAACGACGATAGAAGTTCGCGAAGCCGAGAAAGCGCTGCAGCTCGACGCGTGACTTAGGGACGGGCCAATCAATGACAGCTTGGACCTTAGCGGGATCCATCTTAATGCCTTCAGCGGAAATAACAGAACCGAGAAATGTGACGGAGGAGGCATGAAAAGTGCACTTCTCAGCCTTCACAAAAAGACAATTCTCTAAAAGGCGCTGGAGGACACGTCGAACGTGCTGAACATGAATCTGGAGTGACGGTGAAAAAATCAGGATATCGTCAAGGTAAACGAAAACAAAAATGTTCAGCATGTCTCTCAGGACATCATTGACTAATGCCTGAAAGACAGCTGGAGCGTTAGCGAGGCCGAAAGGAAGAACCCGGTATTCAAAGTGCCCTAACGGAGTGTTAAACGCCGTCTTCCACTCGTCCCCCTCCCTGATGCGCACGAGATGGTAAGCGTTACGAAGGTCCAACTTAGTGAAAAACCTGGCTCCCTGCAGGATCTCGAAGGCTGAAGACATAAGAGGAAGCGGATAACGATTCTTCACTGTTATGTCATTCAGCCCTCGATAATCTATGCAGGGACGCAGAGACCCGTCCTTCTTCTTGACAAAAAAAAACCCCGCTCCGGCGGGAGAGGAGGAGGGGACTATGGTACCGGCGTCAAGAGCTACAGACAAATAATCTTCGAGAGCCTTACGTTCGGGAGCCGACAGAGAGTATAGTCTACCCCGGGGGGGGGTGGTTCCCGGAAGGAGATCAATACTACAATCATACGACCGGTGTGGAGGAAGAGAGGTGGCCCTGGACCGACTGAACACCGTGCGCAGATCGTGATATTCCTCCGGCACCCCTGTCAAATCACCAGGCTCCTCCTGTGAAGAAGAGACAGAGGAAACAGGAGGGATAGCAGACATTAAACATTTCACATGACAAGAGACGTTCCAGGAGAGGATAGAATTACTAGACCAATTAATGGAAGGATTATGACAAACTAGCCAGGGATGGCCCAAAACAACAGGTGTAAAAGGTGAACGAAAAATTTAAAAAGAAATGGTTTCACTATGATTACCAGAAACAGTGAGGGTTAAAGGTAGCGTCTCACGCTGAATCCTGGGGAGAGGACTACCATCCAGGGCGAACAAGGCCGTGGGCTCCTTTAACTGTCTGAGAGGAATGTCATGTTCCCGAGCCCAGGTCTCGTCCATAAAACAGCCCTCCGCCCCAGAGTCTATTAAGGCACTGCAGGAAGCTGACGAACCGGTCCAGCGTAGATGGACCGACAAGGTAGTGCAGGATCTTGAAGGAGAGACAGGAGTAGTAGCGCTCACCAGTAGCCCTCCGCTTACTGACGAGCTCTGGCCTTTTACTGGACATGAAGTGACAAAATGACCAGCGGAACCGCAATAGAGACAGAGGCGGTTGGTGATTCTCCGTTCCCTCTCCTCAGTCGAGATGCGGATACCTCCCAGCTGCATGGACTCAGCACCCGAGCCGGCAGAGGAAGATGGTAGTGATGCGGAGAGGGAGGCGACGGAGAGCGCGAGCTCCTTTCCACGAGCTCGGTGACGAAGATCAACCCGTCGCTCAATGCGAATAGCGAGTTCAATCAAGGAATCCACGCTGGAAGGAACCTCCCGGGAGAGAATCTCATCCTTTACCTCTGCGCGGAAACCCTCCAGAAGACGAGCGAGCAAGGCCGGCTCGTTCCAGCCACTGGAGACAGCAAGAGTGCGAAACTCAATAGAGTAGTCTGTTATGGATCGATTGCCTTGACATAGGGAAGACAGGGCCCTGGAAGCCTCCTCCCCAAAAACAGATCGATCAAAAACCCGTATCATCTCCTCCTTAAAGTCTTGATACTGGTTAGTACACTCAGCCCTTGCCTCCCAGATTGCCGTGCCCCACTCACGAGCCCGTCCAATAAGGAGAGATATGACGTAGGCGACACGAGCAGTGCTCCTGGAGTAAGTGTTGGGCTGGAGAGAAAACACAATATCACACTGGGTGAGGAACGAGCGGCATTCAGTGGGCTCCCCAGAGTAACACGGCGGGTTATTGATTCTGGGCTCCGGAGATTCGAAAGCCCTGGAAGTGGCCGGTGGATCGAGGCGGAGATGGTGAACCTGTTCTGTGAGGTTGGAGACTTGGGTGGCCAGGGTCTCAACGGCATGTCGAGCAGCAGACAATTCCTGCTTGTGTCTGCCTAGCATCGCTCCCTGGATCTCGACGGCTGAGTGGAGAGGATCCGAAGTCGCTGGGTCCATTCTTGGTCGGATTCTTCTGTTACGGTGCGTGAATGAGGACCCAAAAGCGAATCAACTTAAACAGAGCTTCTTTAATTACCAAACATAGGTAGGCTCAGATGGACCGGCAGATTCCGACAGGACAGGACAAGGTTACAGCAAACATGACGACAGTCTGGTTCAGGCATGAATGACACAAACAAACAAGAATCCGACAAGGACAGGAGCAGAAACAGAGAGAGATATAGGGACCTAATCAGAGGGAAAAAGGGAACAGGTGGGGAACGGGGTGAATGGGTAGTTAGAGGAGACAAGGGACAGCTGGGGGAAAGCGGGGGAGAAAAGGTAACCTAACACGACCAGCAGAGGGAGACAGGGTGAAGGGAAAGGACAGAGACAAGACAACATGACAGTACATGACAGGAACTTAGCCATCCATTTACATCCTTTATTACCTTATTGGAGAGTTTTACTGGGATCATTTGGATTGGGTAAAGTAGTCTAGGTAAAATGTTCATTTTCAAGAGGGATATCCTACCCAACCAAGAAATCGGGAGAGAGTTCCAGCACTCCAGATCCTGCCTTATTGTATCAAACAAGGGAACAAAATTGGCTTTGTACATTTGCTGGAATTTAGGAGTTACAAATATACCCAGATACATGAAACCTGAGGGAGACCATTTAAAAGGGAAGGGGGGAGAAGTATTAGGTACAGAGTGCAGGCTACCAAGTGGCATAGACTTAGTTAGGTTAATCTTGTAGCCTGAGAATTCGCTGAATAATTCAATAATATTAATAAGAGCTGTAATTGAAGTCTCTGGACTAGAGATGAATATCAGGACATCATCAGCATACAAGCTTATTTTATGGTGAACATCACCAATGAGCAGCCCCTGTATAGCAGGCGTTACCCTGATGGCCTCGGCCAGTGGTTCCATAACGAGTGCAAAGAGGAGAGGGGATAAAGGACAGCCCTATCTGGTACCTCTGTGTATAGAGAAGCTATTTGACCGTAGCCCATTAGTAAGGACAGCAGCCTGAGGATCATCATATAAAACTTTCACCCATTTTATAAAGTTGTCCCCTAGACCAAATTTATTTAGAGCAAATAATAGGTAAGACCACTCCACACGATCAAATGCTTTCTCAGCATCTAGGGAGAGCACAAGACCATCCATAGCACTTTGTTGGTAGGCTTGAATTACATTAAGAAGCCGCCTGACATTGTTGCATGACTTACGGCCCTTAATGAAGCCAGTTTGGTCTCCTTTCACAATTAGTGGCAGTGAGTCCTCTAATCTTGTGGCTAGAATTTTAGAAAGCAATTTTCTATCCACATTCAGAAGGGAAATTGGTCTGTACGAGGAACAAGACTCTGGACATTTTCCCTTTTTGAGAATAAGTGAAATGTTGGCTTCTCTCAGCGTTTGAGGGAGCTGGTCATTTGAAAATGAGTGGTTAAACATATCACGCAATGGCTCAAGGATCAGGCCATGGAACTCTTTATAGAACTCACTACAAAACCCGTCTGGTCCTGGGGCCTTACCATTTTGCAGATTCTTAATTGCGAACATTATCTCTTCCTCAGTAATAGGGGCATTAAGGAGGGACCTCTGTTCTTCGGAGATAGTAGGGAGCTCAATCTTACAAAATAAGTTCTCCATTAATTTGGGTGCATCCTTTGGCAGTTCTGAGGCATAAAGGTTTGTATAACATTTCTTAAATGAGTCACTTATCAATTTATTTTCATATAAATGATTACCATCAGAATCAGTAATAGTAGCAATTGACTGAGAGTCAGCTCTCTTTTTAGCTAGGTATGCCAAGTACTTTCCTGGCTTATCGCCATGTTCATATAGCTTTTGCCTGACAAATCTCATTATCTTTTCAGCGTCCTGTGTTAGGAGAGTCTAACGTTGATCTAATGACTGATATTTCCTTTAATAGGGCAGGAGTGGGAGTTTTAATGTAGTCCTTCTCTTTAGTTCCTAATTCACCCTCTAACATGTTTTGCTTTTCACGCTTTTTCCGTCTCTTAGTGGCTGTGTATGACATAATCAGACCCCTGGCATACGCTTTACAGGTCTCCCAAAGGAGCGAGGGGTTATCTGTTGATTGAGAGTTAATAGAGAAAAATGCTTTAAACTTTTATTTTTTATTTCACCTTTATTTAACCAGGTTGGCTAGTTGAGAACAAGTTCTCATTTACAACTGCGACCTGGCCAAGATAAAGCAAAGCAGTGTGAACAGACAACACAGAGTTACACATGGAGTAAACAATTAACAAGTCAATAACACAGTAGAAAAAAAGGAGAGTCTATATATACATTGTGTGCAAAAGGCATGAGGAGGTAGGCGAATAATTACAATTTTGCAGATTAACACTGGAGTGAAAATGATCAGATGGTCATGTACAGGTAGAGATATTGGTGTGCAAAAGAGCAGAAAAGTAAATAAATAAAAACAGTATGGGGATGAGGTAGGTAAAAATGGGTGGGCTATTTACCGATAGACTATTTACAGCTGCAGCGATCGGTTAGCTGCTCAGATAGCAGATGTTTGAAGTTGGTGAGGGAGATAAAAGTCTCCAACTTGCAATTCGTTCCAGTCACAGGCAGCAGAGAACTGGAACAAAAGGCGGCCAAATGAGGTGTTGGCTTTAGGGATGATCAGTGAGATACACCTGCTGGAGCGAGTGTTACGGGTGGGTGTTGCCATCGTGACCAGTGAACTGAGATAAGGCGGAGCTTTACCTAGCATGGACTTGTAGATGACCTGGAGCCAGTGGGTCTGGTGACGAATATGTAGCGAGGGCCAGCCGACAAGAGCATACAGGTCGCAGTGGTGGATGGTATAAGGTGCTTTAGTGACAAAACGGATGGCACTGTGATAAACTGCATCCAGTTTGCTGAGTAGAGTGTTGAAAGCAATTTTGTAGATGACATTGCCGAAGTCGAGGATCGGTAGGATGGTCAGTTTTACGAGGGTAAGTTTGGCGGCGTGAGTGAAGGAGGCTTTGTTGCGGAATAGAAAGCCGACTCTAGATTTGATTTTCGATTGGAGATGTTTGATATGAGTCTGGAAGGAGAGTTTACAGACTAGCCAGACACCTAGGTACTTATAGATGTCCACATATTCAAGGTCGGAATCATCCAGGGTGGTGATGCTAGTCAGGCGTGCTTCAAGTGACTTAGCTTGAGGAGAGAGTGAAGCTATATCGCTGGGAAACTTAGCAATAACGCGGTTCAACAAGCAGGTAAAATCTCCTCCAACCACTGCAGTGTCCGAGTTTAATTCTGAAAAGTCTAGAAATACCTTAGTGAGGAAATCAGGGGGGTGAGCAGGGGGGTGAGCAGGGGGGTGAGCAGGGGGGTGAGCAGGGGGGATGTAAATATTCATTATGGAAATGTTCTGCCCTTGTGAAGTACCATTAATTATAACAAAGCGACCAAATGTATCTTTCACACAATTCAAGACCTTAAGTGGTAAGTTATTTTTCACCAGAATTGCTACACATCTACTTCTGGATGTAAATGATGAGAAAAACACTTGATCAAACCCCCCTTGTTGTAATTTCAGGTGCTCCTTATCATCCAAATGAGTTTCTTGCAACAGGGCAATATCAATATTTTCTTTTTTCAAAAAAGACAGTACCTTCTTCCTTTTAATGGGGTTATGGCTCCCTCTAATGTTCCATGTACATACACGCAGTCCGTTACCTGCCATTGTGTCTTGACCATTCAATATCCAGACTGGATCCTACTGTAAAAGTGGGGTGGTACCTTTTTCCATGTGTTGAACTCTCCTCTATCTCACCGAGCATAAACAAACGATATGAACCCTGAACTCAAACTGTACTAAACCCAAAAATGAAACATGTAAAGATCCAAAAGGGGGTTTTCCCACTAGCTAACATGCAGGGGATTTCAACTCTCCAATGTAGACTCTTAAGTCCGCATTGCCGCTCAATAGCCTCATCCTTTATATGTATGGAAAAGAAAATCAATAGAAGAAGATTGAGGCTCTTCCACCTAAAACCAAACCTGGGCACCAATATGGATTCACACATATCTCAGCCTGAGCTATAGCGGCTATTACTTTAGCAAGAAAAATAATAAAGATACAAATATTACTGAGCCGGAGTACGTGAGGACTCACGTCACTGTTTCATGATCAGATTCAACCAAAAATAAACAAAGTTATCCAATGCTGCTGAGGTGCAGCTTAAAAGTTATTTACCCGAGAGAGTCAATAAACGCAGCAGCCTCTTCAGGTGTGTAGAGCTTTTTAGGCGATCCGTTGACCATAATCTTCAATGTGGCCGGGTACAACAATGCGTAGTCCATTTTCATTCTCCTGAGTCGAGCCTTCGCCTCATCAAACGCTTTGCGTCTTCGTACAACCGCAGTGGAATAATCATTGAAGAATGAGACCTTTGGAATTTACGTTGACTACCATCAGAGCCGATGTTTCTAGCCGCGTCCATGGCGCTCTGCTTGTCGGTGAAGTTGTGGAACTTTATAACCACTGGCCGTGGGCGCTGATTGGGACCGGGTATCGGTGCTTGAGAGCGATGGGCTCTGTCCAGCTTCACACGGCCAGCCTTAGTGTCCATTTGTAGGTAGCCAGGGATCCATTCCTCAAAGAATTTTACTGAACGTGTCCCTTCAGAATTTTCCGGGAGTCCCACAACACGAATATTGCATCTGCGTCCTCGATTATCCAAGTCGTCAATGTGCTCCGCCATTTCGCACACCTGTTTCTCAAGTGCTTTTATCTTCTGGCTGCCCCCAGGTGGTAAGGATAGGTAACAACACATCCGCCGTGCTGATTCTCAACATGGGGGCCCCTCAGGGGTGTGTGCTTAGTCCCCTCCTGTACTTCCTGTTCACCTATGACTGAGTGGCCAAACACGACTCCAACACCGTCATTAAGTTTGCTGACGACACAACAGTGGTAGGCCTGATCACCGACAACGATGAGACAGCTTCTAGGGAGGAGGTCAGAGACCTGGCAGTGTGGTGCCAGGACAACAACCTCTCCCTCAATGTGAGCAAGATAAAGGAGCTGATCGTGGACTACAGGAAAAGGAGGGCTGAACAGGCCCCCATTACCATTGACGGGGTAATGGGTAGAGAGTTTCAAGTTCCTTGGTGTCCACATCACCAACGAACTATCATGGTCCAAACACACCAAGACAGTCGTGAAGAGGGCAAGACAAAACCTATTCCCCCTCAGGAGAATGAAAAGATTTGGCATTGGTCCTCAGATCCTCAAAAGGCTCTACAGCTGCATAACATAGTTGGTCAGAAGAACGATCAGAATTATCAGTGGGATCAGTGACCCTGCAGGACTCCTGGAGATTCTCTGTCCAGCAGGCAGGAAGAACTGCTTGTGTGTGTGTCTACGTGTGTCTACGTATGTGTTTTACATACCTTCACCCTGCCTGAAGCCAATTTGCGTGGTCACCTGGGAGAGGCTGAGCTTGTTGTGTTTCAGTCCATTACTTTTCAACCACAGCTGAGGAGATCATGGTTTACACTTCCTCCTCCATATTTCCAGACCATTACACAGCCACCGGGCTATGCAATGACCCTGCTTGTATGGACAGAGGAGGGGGAGAGAGATGACAGGGGAGGAAAAGAAAGGAGGGGGAGAATGGAGGGTAGAGGAGGGAGAGAGAGTGAAGGGTGAGAGGAGGATTAGATATACCGTAACGTTATATAGAGAGAGAAAAGGGGGAGAGGGGGCTAGAGAATATACTGTAACGTTATATATATAGAGAGAAAAGGGGATTAGAGGATACACTGTAACGTTATGTATATAGAGAGAAAAGGGGATTAGAGAATATACTGTAACGTTATATATATATAGAGAGAAAAGGGGGTTAGAGAATATACTGTAACGTTATATATAGAGAGAAAAAAGGGGGTTAGAGAATATACTGTAACGTTATATATAGAGAGAGAAAAGGGAGTTGGAGAATATACTGTAATGTTATATATAGAGAGAGAAAAGGGGGAGACGGCGTTAGAGAATATACTGTAACGTTAAACAGTATATATATAGAGAAAAGGGGGTTAGAGAATATACTGTAACGTTATATATAGAGAGAGAAAAGGGGGAGAGGGGGTTAGAGAATATACTGTAACGTTATATATAGAGAGAGAAAAGGGGGAGAGGGGGTTAGAGAATATACTGTAACGTTATATATAGAGAGAGAAAAGGGGGAGAGGGGGTTAGAGAATATTCTGTAACGTTTTATATATAGAGAGAAAAGGGGGTTTAAGAATATACTGTAACGTTATATATAGAGAGAGAAAAGGGGGAGAGGGGGTTAGAGAATAAACTGTAACGTTATATATATATACAGTGTCTTGCGAAAGTATTCGGCCCCCTTGAACTTTGCGACCTTTTGCCACATTTCAGGCTTCAAACATAAAGATATAAAACTGTATTTTTTTGTGAAGAATCAACAACAAGTGGGACACAATCATGAAGTGGAACGACATTTATTGGATATTTCAAACTTTTTTAACAAATCAAAAACTGAAAACTTGGGCGTGCAAAATTATTCAGCCCCCTTAAGTTAATACTTTGTAGCGCCACCTTTTGCTGCGATTCCAGCTGTAAGTCGCTTGGGGTATGTCTCTATCAGTTTTGCACATCGAGAGACTGACATTTTTTCCCATTCCTCCTTGCAAAACAGCTCGAGCTCAGTGAGGTTGGATGGAGAGCATTTGTGAACAGCAGTTTTCAGTTCTTTCCACAGATTCTCGATTGGATTCAGGTCTGGACTTTGACTTGGCCATTCTAACACCTGGATATGTTTATTTTTGAACCATTCCATTGTAGATTTTGCTTTATGTTTTGGATCATTGTCTTGTTGGAAGACAAATCTCCGTCCCAGTCTCAGGTCTTTTGCAGACTCCATCAGGTTTTCTTCCAAAATGGTCCTGTATTTGGCTCCATCCATCTTCCCATCAATTTTAACCATCTTCCCTGTCCCTGCTGAAGAAAAGCAGGCCCAAACCATGATGCTGCCACCACCATGTTTGACAGTGGGGATGGTGTGTTCAGCTGTGTTGCTTTTACGCCAAACATAACGTTTTGCATTGTTGCCAAAAAGTTCAATTTTGGTTTCATCTGACCAGAGCACCTTCTTCCACATGTTTGGTGTGTCTCCCAGGTGGCTTGTGGCAAACTTTAAACGCCACTTTTTATGGATATCTTTAAGAAATGGCTTTCTTCTTGCCACTCTTCCATAAAGGCCAGATTTGTGCAATATACGACTGATTGTTGTCCTATGGACAGAGTCTCCCACCTCAGCTGTAGATCTCTGCAGTTCATCCAGAGTGATCATGGGCCTCTTGGCTGCATCTCTGATCAGTCTTCTCCTTGTATGAGCTGAAAGTTTAGAGGGACGGCCAGGTCTTGGTAGATTTGCAGTGGTCTGATACTCCTTCCATTTCAATATTATCGCTTGCACAGTGCTCCTTGGGATATTTAAAGCTTGGGAAATCTTTTTGTATCCAAATCCAGCTTTAAACTTCTTCACAACAGTATCTCAAATCAAATCAAATCAAATTTTATTTGTCACATACACATGGTTAGCAGATGTTAATGCGAGTGTAGCGAAATGCTTGTGCTTCTAGTTCCGACAATGCAGTAATAACAAGTAATCTAACTAACAATTCCAAAACTACTGTCTTGTACACAGTGTAAGGGGATAAAGAATATGTACATAAGGATATATGAATGAGTGATGGTACAGAGCAGCATAGGCAAGATACAGTAGATGGTATCGGGTACAGTATGTACAAATGAGATGAGTATGTAAACAAAGTGGCATAGTATAGTATAAAGTGGCTAGTGATACATGTATTACATAAGGATACCGTCGATGCTATAGAGTACAGTATATCCGTATGCGTATGAGATGAATAATGTAGGGTAAGTAACATTTATATAAGGTAGCATTGTTTAAAGTGGCTAGTGATATATTTACATCATTTCCCATCAATTCCCATTATTAAAGTGGCTGGAGTTGAGTCAGTGTCAGTGTGTTGGCAGCAGCCACTCAGTGTTAGTGGTGGCTGTTTAACAGTCTGATGGCCTTGAGATAGAAGCTGTTTTTCAGTCTCTCGGTCCCAGCTTTGATGCACCTGTACTGACCTCGCCTTCTGGATGATAGCGGGGTGAACAGGCAGTGGCTCGGGTGGTTGATGTCCTTGATGATCTTTATGGCCTTCCTGTGACATCGGGTGGTGTAGGTGTCCTGGAGGGCAGGTAGTTTGCCCCCGGTGATGCGTTGTGCAGACCTCACTACCCTCTGGAGAGCCTTACGGTTGAGGGCGGTGCAGTTGCCATACCAGGCGGTGATACAGCCCGCCAGGATGCTCTCGATTGTGCATCTGTAGAAGTTTGTGAGTGCTTTTGGTGACAAGCCAAATTTCTTCAGCCTCCTGAGGTTGAAGAGGCGCTGCTGCGCCTTCTTCACGATGCTGTCTGTGTGAGTGGACCAATTCAGTTTGTCTGTGATGTGTATGCCGAGGAACTTAAAACTTGCTACCCTCTCCACTACTGTTCCATCGATGTGGATAGGGGGGTGTTCCCTCTGCTGTTTCCTGAAGTCCACAATCATCTCCTTAGTTTTGTTGACGTTGAGTGTGAGGTTGTTTTCCTGACACCACACTCCGAGGGCCCTCACCTCCTCCCTGTAGGCCGTCTCATCGTTGTTGGTAATCAAGCCTACCACTGTTGTGTCGTCCGCAAACTTGATGATTGAGTTGGAGGCGTACGTGGCCACGCAGTCGTGGGTGAACAGGGAGTACAGGAGAGGGCTCAGAACGCAACCTTGTGGGGCCCCAGTGTTGAGGATCAGCGGGGAGGAGATGTTGTTGCCTACCCTCACCACCTGGGGGCGGCCCGTCAGGAAGTCCAGTACCCAGTTGCACAGGGCGGGGTCGAGACCCAGGGTCTCGAGCTTGATGACGAGCTTGGAGGGTACTATGGTGTTGAATGCCGAGCTGTAGTCGATGAACAGCATTCTCACATAGGTATTCCTCTTGTCCAGATGGGTTAGGGCAGTGTGCAGTGTGGTTGAGATTGCATCGTCTGTGGACCTATTTGGGCGGTAAGCAAATTGGAGTGGGTCTAGGGTGTCAGGTAGGGTGGAGGTGATATGGTCCTTGACTAGTCTCTCAAAGCACTTCATGATGACGGATGTGAGTGCTACGGGGCGGTAGTCATTTAGCTCAGTTACCTTAGCTTTCTTGGGAACAGGAACAATGGTGGCCCTCTTGAAGCATGTGGGAACAGCAGACTGGTATAGGGATTGATTGAATATGTCCGTAAACACACCGGCCAGCTGGTCTGCGCATGCTCTGAGGGCGCGGCTGGGGATGCCATCTGGGCCTGCAGCCTTGCGAGGGTTAACACGTTTAAATGTCTTACTCACCTCGGCTGCAGTGAAGGAGAGACCGCATGTTTTCGTTGCAGGCCGTGTCAGTGGCACTGTATTGTCCTCAAAGCGGGCAAAAAAGTTATTTAGTCTGCCTGGGAGCAAGACATCCTGGTCCGTGACTGGGCTGGGTTTCTTCCTGTAGTCCGTGATTGACTGTAGACCCTGCCACATGCCTCTTGTGTCTGAGCCGTTGAATTGAGATTCTACTTTGTCTCTGTACTGGCGCTTAGCTTGTTTGATAGCCTTGCGGAGGGAATAGCTGCACTGTTTGTATTCGGTCATGTTACCAGACACCTTGCCCTGATTAAAAGCAGTGGTTCGCGCTTTCAGTTTCACACGAATGCTGCCATCAATCCACGGTTTCTGGTTAGGGAATGTTTTAATCGTTGCTATGGGAACGACATCTTCAACGCACGTTCTAATGAACTCGCACACCGAATCAGCGTATTCGTCAATGTTGTTATCTGACGCAATACGAAACATCTCCCAGTCCACGTGATGGAAGCAGTCTTGGAGTGTGGAGTCAGCTTGGTCGGACCAGCGTTGGACAGACCTCAGCGTGGGAGCCTCTTGTTTTAGTTTCTGTCTGTAGGCAGGGATCAACAAAATGGAGTCGTGGTCAGCTTTTCCGAAAGGGGGGCGGGGCAGGGCCTTATATGCGTCGCGGAAGTTAGAGTAACAATGGTCCAAGGTCTTTCCTCCCCTGGTTGCGCAATCGATATGCTGATAAAATTTGGGGAGTCTTGTTTTCAGATTAGCCTTGTTAAAATCCCCAGCTACAATGAATGCAGCCTCCGGATAAATTGTTTCCAGTTTGCAGAGAGTTAAATAAAGTTCGTTCAGAGCCATCGATGTGTCTGCTTGGGGGGGGATATATACGGCTGTGATTATAATCGAAGAGAATTCTCTTGGTAGATAATGCGGTCTACATTTGATTGTGAGGAATTCTAAATCAGGTGAACAGAAGGATTTGAGTTCCTGTATGTTTCTTTCATCGCACCATGTCACGTTAGTCATAAGGCATACGCCCCCGCCCCTCTTTTTACCAGAAAGATGTTTTTTCCTGTCTGCGCGATGCGTGGAGAAACCTGTTGGCTGCACCGCTTCGGATTGCGTCTCTCCAGTAAGCCACGTTTCCGTGAAGCAAAGAACGTTACAGTCTCTGATGTCCCTCTGGAATGCTACCCTTGCTCGGATTTCATCAACCTTGTTGTCAAGAGACTGGACATTGGCAAGAAGAATGCTAGGGAGTGGTGCGCGCTGTGCCCGTCTCCGGAGTCTGACCAGAAGACCGCCTCGTTTCCCTCTCTTTCGGAGTCGTTTTTTGGGTCGCTGCATAGGATCCACTCCGTTGTCCTGTTTGTAAGGCAGAACACAGGATCCGCGTCGCGAAAAACATATTCTTGGTCGTACTGATGGTGAGTTGATGCTGATCTTATATTCAGTAGTTCTTCTCGACTGTATGTAATGAAACCTAAGATGACCTGGGGTACTAATGTAAGAAATAACACGTAAAAAAACAAAAAACTGCATAGTTTCCTAGGAACGCGAAGCCAGGCGGCCATCTCTGTCGGCGCTGGAAGTATCTCGGACCTGCCTGGTGTGTTCCTTGTTCTTCATGATGCTCTCTGCGCTTTTAACGGACCTCTGAGACTATCACAGTGCAGGTGCATTTATACGGAGACTTGATTACACACAGGTGGATTGTATTTATCATCATTAGTCATTTAGGTCAACATTGGATCATTCAGAGATCTTCACTGAACTTCTGGAGAGAGTTTGCTGCACTGAAAGTAAAGGGGCTGAATAATTTTGCACGCCCAATTTTTCAGTTTTTGATTTGTTAAAAAAGTTTGAAATATCCAATAAATGTCAATCCACTTCATGATTGTGTCCCACTTGTTGTTGATTCTTCACAAAAAAATACAGTTTTATATCTTTATGTTTGAAGCCTGAAATGTATACGAATACTTTCGCAAGGCACTGTATATATATATATATATATATATATATATATATATATATATATATATATATATATATATAGAGAGAGAGAGAGATTCAGTTGTAGTGGGAAGTTTACATACACTTAGGTTTTAGTCATTAAAACTCGTTTTTCAACCACTCCACAAATTTCTTGTTAATTAACAAACTATAGTTTTGGTAAGTCGGTTAGGACATCTGCTTTGTGCATGACACAAGTAATTTTTAAAACAATTGTTAACAGACAGATTATTTCACTTATAACTCACTGTATCACAATTCCAGTGGGTCAGAGGTTTACATACACTAAGTTGACTGTGCCTTTAAACAGCTTGGAAAATTCCAGAAAATTATGTCATGGCTTTAGAAGCTTCTGATATTTGACATAATTTGAGTCAATTAGAGGTGTACCTGTGGATGTATTTCAAGGCCTACCTTCAAACTCAGTGCCTCTTTTCTTGACATCATGGGAATATCAAAAGAAATCAGCCAAGACCTAAGAAAAAATATTGTAAACCGCCACTAGTCTGGTTCATCCTTGGGAGCAATTTCCAAACGCCTGAAGGTACCACGTTCATCTGTACAAACAATAGTACGCAAGTATAAACACCATGGGACCACGCAGCCATCATACCTTTCAGGAAGGAGACGTGTTCTGTCTCCTAGAGATGAATGTACTTTAATGCGAAAAGTGCAAATCAATCCCAGAACAACAGCAAAAGACCTCGTGAAGATGCTGGAGGAAACAGGTACAAAAGTATCTATATCCACAGTAAAACAAGTCCTATATCGACATAACCTGAAAGGTCGCTCAGCAAGGAAGAAGCCACTGCTCCAAAACTGCCATAAAAAAGCCAGAATACGGTTTGCAACTGCACATGGGGACAAAGAACACCATCCCAACCGTGAAGCACGGGGGTGGCAGCATCATGTTGTGGGGTGCTTTGCTGCAGGAGGGATTGGTGCACTTCACAAAATAGACGGCATCACGAGAAGGAAAATTATGTGGATATATTGAAGCAACATCTCAAGACATCAGTCAGGAAGTTAAAGCTTGGTCAAATGTGTTTTCCACATGGACAGTGTCCCCAAGCATACTTCCAAAGTTGGGGCAAAATGCCTTAAGGACAACAAAGTCAAGTTATTGGAGTGGCCATCACAAAGCCCTGACCTCAATTCTATAGAAAATTTGTGGGCAGAACTGAAAAAGCGTGTGTGAGCAAGGAGGCGTACAAACCTGACTCAGTTACACCAGCTCTGTCAGGAGGAATGGGCCAAAATTCACCCAATTTATTGTGGGAAGCTTGTGGAAGGCTACCCGAAACGTTTGACCCAAGTTAAACAATTTAAAGGAAATGCTAATACTAATTGATTGTATGTAAACTTCTGACCCACTGGGAATGTGATGAAATAAATCATTCTCTCTACTATTTTTCTTAAAATAAAGTGGTGATCCTAACTGACCTCAAACAGGTCATTTTTATATGGATTAAATGTTGGGAATTGTGAAACTGAGCTTCAATGTATTTGGCCAAGGTGTATGTAAACTTCCCACTTCAACTGTTCTCTCTCTCCCTCCTCCACCCTCCATTCTCACTGCCTCCTTTTGTTTTTCTCCCCTGTCATCTCTCTCCCCCTCCTCTGTCCATACAAGCAGGGTCATTGCATAGCCCGGTGGCTGTGTAATGGTCTGGAAATATGGAGGAGGAAGTGTAAACCATGATCTCCTCAGCTGTGGTTGAAAAGTAATGGACTGAAACACAACAAGCTCAGTCTCTCCCAGGTGACCACGCAAATTGGCTTCAGGCAGGGTGAAGGTATGTAAAACACATACGTAGACACACGTAGACACACACACAAGCAGTTCTTCCTGCCTGCTGGACAGAGAATCTCCAGGTGTCCTGCAGGGTCACTGATCCCACTGATAATTCTGATCGTTCTTCTGACCAACTATGTTATCCATAAGAAATGTGCTTAGGGAATGATTAAAGACGCACTTCAGCTATATTGAAAAACAATATCCCACGTATAAGTACAGTAACGTGCCAACCATGTTTTACGATAAATGCGAATCCGACCATCACCCCCGGTGAGACAAAACCGTGACTCGTCAGTGAAGAGCACTTTTTGCCAGTCCTGTCTGGTCCAGCGACAGTGGGTTTGTGCCCATAAGCGATGTTGTTGCTGGTGATGTCTGGTGAGGACCTGCCTTACAACATGCCTACAAGCCCTCAGTCCAGCCTCTCTCAGACTATTGCGGACAGTCTGAGCACTGATGGAGGGATTGTGCGTTCCTGGTGTAACTCAGCAGTTGTTGTTGCCCTCCTGTACCTGTCCCGCAGGTGTGATGTTCGGATGTACTGATCCTGTGCAGGTGTTGTTACACGTGGTCTGCCACTGCGAGGATGATCAGCTGTCCATCCTGTCTCCGTGTAGCGCTGTCTTAGGCGTCTCACAGTACGGACATTGCGATGTATTGCCCTGGCCACATCTGCAGTCCTCATGCCTCCTTGCAGCATGTATAAGGCACGTTCACGCAGATGAGCAGGGATCTTGTGCATCTTTCTTTTGGTGTTTTTCAGAGTCAGTAGAAAGGCCTCTTTAGTGTCCTAAGTTTTAATAACTGTGACCTTAATTGCCTACTGTCTGTGAGCTGTTGTGTCTTAATGACCGTTCCACAAGTGCATGTTCATTAATTGTTTATGGTTCATTGAACAAGCATGGGAAACAGTGTTTAAACCCTTTACAATTAAGATCTGTGATGTTATTCGGATTTTTATGAATTCTCTTGATAGACAGGGTCCTGAAAAAGGTATGTTTTTTTTTGTTGCTGAGTTTATATAGGGGAGGTAATCAGGGAAGTGATGGAGTCCAGGTGAGTCTGATGACGCGCAGGTGCGCGTAATGATGGTGACAGGTGTGCGCCATAACGAGCAGCCTGGTGACCTTGAGTCCAGAGAGTGAGCACAAGTGACAATATAGTTGTTAAATAGGAGTTACGAGTGTGTTGATATAACGGTAATATTGTCTAAATTCTGCTTTTGAACAACCATCAGAAATGGTTAAAAAAGGTTATGAATACATATCAGGCGATAATTAAAAGAACGCTAAGTGATCATGTGATCATGTGATCATGTAGAAACTCTATCAAACGTTTTAAGATGTCCGGTCACATTCACCGTCTGAACCTACAGAGTTCAAAGCTGCTGATGCCTCATTGTGATTGGTTATTCTCCATCATTTGCAACATTGTCAATGAGCATCAACACTATCTTTCCTTTGCTGTACCTCAAACTGTCGTGATTAGCAGCTGAGATAAACTTTTATGAGTTGATTTTAATCCTGGCTCAGAGTTTGTCTGGGCAGTGTACAACATCATCCTAAAATCAAATTTCAAATCAAATGTATTTATATAGCCCTTCTTACATCAGCTGATATTGAAAAGTGCTGTACAGAAACCCAGCCTAAAACCCCAAACAGCAAGCAATGCAGGTGTTGAAGCACGGTGGCTAGGAAAAGACAGGATAAGACAGGAGAAGTACTCCAGATATAACAAACTGACCCTAGCCCCCTGACAGGGGGACACTGTGGCCCCATCCGATGATACCCAAACAGCCAAACAGAAAGGATATAACCCCACCCACTTTGCCAAAGCACAGCCCCCACACCACTAGACGGATATCTTCAACCACCAACTTACCATCCTGAGACAAGGCCGAGAATAGCCCACAAAGATCTTCGCCACGGCACAACCCAAGGGGGGCTACCAACCCAGACAGGAAGATCACGCCAGTGACTCAACCCACTCAAGTGACGCACCCCTCCTAGGGACGGCATGAAAGAGCACCAGTAAGCCAGTGACTCAGCCCCTGTAATAGGGTTAGAGGCAGACAATCCCAGTGGAAAGAGGGGAACCGGCCAGGCAGAGACAGCAATGGCGGTTCGTTGCTCCAGAGCCTTTCCGTTCACCTTCACACTCCTGGGCCAGACTACACTAAATCATATGACCTACTGAAGAGATGAGTCTTCAGTAAAGACTTAAAGGTTGAGACCGAGTTTGCGTCTCTGACATGGGTAGGCAGACCATTCCATAAAAATGGAGCTAGCTCTATAGGAGAAAGCCCTGCCTCCAGCTGTTTGCTTAGAAATTCTAGGGACAATTAGGAGGCCTGCGTCTTGTGACCGTAGAGTAGGTGTAGGTATGTACGGCAGGACCAAATCGGAAAGATAGGTTGCTTTGTAGTTTAGCAGTAAAACCTTGAAATCAGCCCTTGCCTTAACAGGAAGCCAGTGTAGGGAGGCTAGCACTGGAGTAATATGATCAAATTTTTTGGTTCTAGTCAGGATTCTAGCAGCCGTATTTAGCACTAGCTGAAGTTTATTTAGTGCTTTATCGGGGTAGCCGGAAAGTAGAGCATTGCAGTAGTCTAACCCAGAAGTAACAAAAGCATGGATTAATTTTTATGCATAATTTTTGGACAGAAAGTTCCTGATTTTTGCAATGTTACGTAGATGGAAAAAAGTTGTCCTTGAAACAGTCTTGATATGTTCGTCAAAAGAGAGATCAGGGTCCAGAGTAACGCCGAGGTCCTTCACAGTTTTATTTGAGACGACTCTACAACCATCAAGATGAATTGTCAGATTCAACAGAAGATCTCTTTGTTTCTTGGGACCTAGAACAAGCATCTCTGTTTTGTCCGAGTTTAAAAGTAGAAAGTTTGCAGCCATCCACTTCCTTATGTCTGAAACACAGGCTTCTAGCGAGGGCAATTTTGGGGCTTCACCATGTTTCATTGAAATGTACAGCTGTGTGTCATCCGCATAGCAGTGAAAGTTAACATTATGTTTTCGAATGACATTCCCAAGAGGTAAAATATATAGTGAAAACAATAGTGGTCCTAAAACGGAACCTTGAGGAACACCGACATGTACAGTTGATTTGTCAGAGGACAAACCATTCACAGAGACAAACTGATATCTTTCCGACAGATAAGATCTAAACCAGGCCAGAACTTGTCCGTGTACACCAATTTGGGTTTCCAATCTCTCCAAAATAATAATCCATCCACCTGACAGGTGTGGCATATCAAGAAGCTGATTAAACAGCATGATCATTGCACCACAACCTTGCCTCCTGAGCCCGTTGGGGAGTTGCAGCGATGAGACAAGATCATAATTGGGGAGAAAAAGGCAGTAAAATACAACAACAAAAAAATCATGGAATGAATAGAGCACACACTGTTCCATATGGGATCTATACATTTATATCAAAACATTCTGTAAATGTCCAGTCTCCTTAATGTCTATTTCCCCAGGTGTACATAATCAAGTCAAACCAATTCTATTTTGTACAGCACAGGAGGTTGGTGACACCTGAATTGGGTAAGACAGGTTTGTGGTAATAGCTTGAGTGAAATAGGTGGAATGGTACCAAATACATGTAACACATGGTTTCCATGCGTTACATGCCATTCCATTTACTCCATTCCAGCCATTATTATGAGCCGTCCTCCCCTCAGTGGACAATAGTCCATTTTATTCCACAAACAAACAAAGAAATGGGCATATCCTCCAACATAGCACACATACATAGTCAAATATTATCTCACAAGCTACAATACAGAACTAAATGGGTTCACAAGTGTAAGTAATCACCTCCCAGTCTAAGAAGAAGGACTTAGAAAACACATTTAGCTTCTAGAATTGTTGTTTCTACCAGTGATCCTAGCAAGCATTTGTTCATAAGATGCCACCTCCAACAGTGATTCTATCCACTGTTTCAGAGTAGGAGTGACCCTTCCAGATTCTAAGGATTACTACAGCTGCTGTAACCATACCAACGGTGATTCTATCCACTGTTTCAGAGTAGGAGTGGTCCTTCCAGATTCTAAGGATTACTCTAGCTGCTGTAACCATACCAACGGTGATTCTATCCACTGTTTCAGAGTAGGAGTGGTCCTTCCAGATTCTAAGGATTACTCTAGCTGCTGTAACCATACCAACGGTGATTCTATCCACTGTTTCAGAGTAGGAGTGGTCCTTCCAGAATCTAAGGATTACTCTAGCTGCTGTAACCATACCAACAGTGATTCTTCCCACTGTTTCAGAGTAGGAGAGGTCCTTCCAGAATCTAAGAATTACTCTAGCTGCTGTAACCATACCAACAGTGATTATTCCCACTGTTTCAGAGTAGGAGAGGTCCTTCCAGAATCTAAGGATTACTCTAGCTGCTGTAACCATACCAACAGTGATTATTCCCACTGTTTCAGAGTAGGAGAGGTCCTTCCAGAATCTAAGGATTACTCTAGCTGCTGTAACCATAGCAAAAGTGATTATTCCCACTGTTTCAGAGTAGGAGTGACCCTTCCAGATTCTAAGGATTACTCTAGCTGCTGTAACCATACCAACAGTGATTATTCCCACTGTTTCAGAGTAGGAGAGGTCCTTCCAGAATCTAAGGATTACTCTAGCTGCTGTAACCATACCAACAGTGATTATTCCCACTGTTTCAGAGTAGGAGAGGTCCTTCCAGATTCTAAGGATTACTCTAGCTGCTGTAACCATACCAACAGTGATTATTCCCACTGTTTCAGAGTAGGAGAGGTCCTTCCAGAATCTAAGGATTACTCTAGCTGCTGTAACCATACCAACGGTGATTCTATCCACTGTTTCAGAGTAGGAGAGGTCCTTCCAGAATCTAATGATTACTCTAGCTGCTGTAACCATACCAACGGTGATTCTATCCACTGTTTCAGAGTAGGAGAGGTCCTTCCAGAATCTAAGGATTACTCTAGCTGCTGTAACCATACCAACAGTGATTATTCCCACTGTTTCAGAGTAGGAGTGACCCTTCCAGAATCTAAGGATTACTCTAGCTGCTGTAACCATACCAACGGTGATTCTATCCACTGTTTCAGAGTAGGAGTGACCCTTCCAGAATCTAAGGATTACTCTAGCTGCTGTAACCATACCAACGGTGATTCTATCCACTGTTTCAGAGTAGGAGTGACCCTTCCAGATTCTAAGGATTACTCTAGCTGCTGTAACCATACCAACAGTGATTATATCCACTGTTTCAGAGTAGGAGTGACCCTTCCAGAATCTAAGGATTACTCTAGCTGCTGTAACCATACCAACAGTGATTATTCCCACTGTTTCAGAGTAGGAGAGGTCCTTCCAGAATCTAAGGATTACTCTAGCTGCTGTAACCATACCAACAGTGATTCTTCCCATTGTTTCAGAGTAGGAGTGACCCTTCCAGAATC
The DNA here is from genome assembly GCF_013265735.2 of Oncorhynchus mykiss. NCBI lineage: Eukaryota > Metazoa > Chordata > Actinopteri > Salmoniformes > Salmonidae > Oncorhynchus > Oncorhynchus mykiss. Next base: position 1,064,071 of record NC_048565.1, on the reverse strand, counting down.
TAAGGATTACTCTAGCTGCTGTAACCATACCAACAGTGATTATTCCCACTGTTTCAGAGTAGGAGAGGTCCTTCCAGAATCTAAGGATTACTCTAGCTGCTGTAACCATACCAACAGTGATTATTCCCACTGTTTCAGAGTAGGAGAGGTCCTTCCAGAATCTAAGGATTACTCTAGCTGCTGTAACCATACCAACAGTGATTATTCCCACTGTTTCAGAGTAGGAGAGGTCCTTCCAGAATCTAAGGATTACTCTAGCTGCTGTAACCATACCAACAGTGATTATTCCCACTGTTTCAGAGTAGGAGAGGTCCTTCCAGATTTTAAGGATTACTCTAGCTGCTGTAACCATACCAACAGTGATTATTCCCACTGTTTCAGAGTAGGAGAGGTCCTTCCAGAATCTAAGGATTACTCTAGCTGCTGTAACCATACCAACAGTGATTATTCCCACTGTTTCAGAGTAGGAGAAGTCCTTCCAGAATCTAAGGATTACTCTAGCTCCTGTAACCATACCAACAGTGATTATTCCCACTGTTTCAGAGTAGGAGAGGTCCTTCCAGAATCTAAGGATTACTCTAGCTGCTGTAACCATACCAACAGTGATTATTCCCACTGTTTCAGAGTAGGAGTGACCCTTCCAGATTCTAAGGATTACTCTAGCTGCTGTAACCATAGCAAAAGTGATTATTCCCACTGTTTCAGAGTAGGAGTGACCCTTCCAGATTCTAAGGATTACTCTAGCTGCTGTAACCATACCAACAGTGATTATTCCCACTGTTTCAGAGTAGGAGAGGTCCTTCCAGAATCTAAGGATTACTCTAGCTGCTGTAACCATACCAACAGTGATTATTCCCACTGTTTCAGAGTAGGAGAGGTCCTTCCAGAATCTAAGGATTACTCTAGCTGCTGTAACCATACCAACAGTGATTATTCCCACTGTTTCAGAGTAGGAGAGGTCCTTCCAGAATCTAAGGATTACTCTAGCTGCTGTATCCATACCAACAGTGATTATTCCCACTGTTTCAGAGTAGGAGTGACCCTTCCAGATTCTAAGGATTACTCTAGCTGCTGTAACCATAGCAAAAGTGATTATTCCCACTGTTTCAGAGTAGGAGTGACCCTTCCAGATTCTAAGGATTACTCTAGCTGCTGTAACCATACCAACAGTGATTCTGACCACTGTTTCAGAGTAGGAGAGGTCCTTCCAGAATCTAAGGATTACTCTAGCTGCTGTAACCATACCAACAGTGATTCTGACCACTGTTTCAGAGTAGGACAGGTCCTTCCAGAATCTAAGGATTACTCTAGCTGCTGTAACCATACCAACAGTGATTCTGACCACTGTTTCAGAGTAGGAGTGACCCTTCCAGATTCTAAGGATTATTCTAGCTGCTGTAGCCATACCAACAGTGATTCTGTCCACTGTTTCAGAGTAGGAGAGGTCCTTCCAGAATCTAAGGATTACTCTAGCTGCTGTAACCATACCAACAGTGATTCTGTCCACTGTTTCAGAGTAGGAGAGGTCCTTCCAGAATCTAAGGATTACTCTAGCTGCTGTAACCATACCAACAGTGATTCTGTCCACTGTTTCAGAGTAGGAGAGGTCCTTCCAGATTCTAAGGATTACTCTAGCTGCTGTAACCATACCAACAGTGATTCTGTCCACTGTTTCAGAGTAGGAGAGGTCCTTCCAGATTCTAAGGATTACAAACATTCTCTCAATTGTAAACATTTCCAGAAATGTCCCTGGTCACCTTTTTGAAAGGAGTTCATCTGTACAATGAAGATGTTTTAATGTCTTACTCAGATTTGGTACAAACACGTTATGTGGGTGACCAGGGACATTAGGGAAGTATCCCATTTAACAGATCACAACTCTAATGAACATCATTATATAACCATGAGTAGTTACAGCCTGTGAAGTATCCCATTTAACAGGTGACATTTAGTACCGTTTCCTCTTCTTTTTGTGTTAGTTTAGTCACATGATTTCTCAGTTTGCAGTACGTTTGCCAGTCAGTTGTGCAGCCAGACTTATTTGCCATTCCTTTCACCTCAACCATGCAATTGTTCAATTCCTCATCAATCCGTGGGGATTTCAGTTTTTATAGTCATTTTCTGTAATTTTTGGACAGAAAGTTCCTGATTTTTGCAATGTTACGTAGATGGAAAAAAGTTGTCCTTGAAACAGTCTTGATATGTTCGTCAAAAGAGAGATCAGGGTCCAGAGTAACGCCGAGGTCCTTCACAGTTTTATTTGAGACGACTCTACAACCATCAAGATGAATTGTCAGATTCAACAGAAGATCTCTTTGTTTCTTGGGACCTAGAACAAGCATCTCTGTTTTGTCCGAGTTTAAAAGTAGAAAGTTTGCAGCCATCCACTTCCTTATGTCTGAAACACAGGCTTCTAGCGAGGGCAATTTTGGGGCTTCACCATGTTTCATTGAAATGTACAGCTGTGTGTCATCCGCATAGCAGTGAAAGTTAACATTATGTTTTCGAATGACATTCCCAAGAGGTAAAATATATAGTGAAAACAATAGTGGTCCTAAAATGGAACCTTGAGGAACACCGAAATGTACAGTTGATTTGTCAGAGGACAAACCATTCACAGAGACAAACTGATATCTTTCCGACAGATAAGATCTAAACCAGGCCAGAACTTGTCCGTGTACACCAATTTGGGTTTCCAATCTCTCCAAAATAATAATCCATCCACCTGACAGGTGTGGCATATCAAGAAGCTGATTAAACAGCATGATCATTGCACCACAACCTTGCCTCCTGAGCCCGTTGGGGAGTTGCAGCGATGAGACAAGATCATAATTGGGGAGAAAAAGGCAGTAAAATACAACAACAAAAAAATCATGGAATGAATAGAGCACACACTGTTCCATATGGGATCTATACATTTATATCAAAACATTCTGTAAATGTCCAGTCTCCTTAATGTCTATTTCCCCAGGTGTACATAATCAAGTCAAACCAATTCTATTTTGTACAGCACAGGAGGTTGGTGACACCTGAATTGGGTAAGACAGGTTTGTGGTAATAGCTTGAGTGAAATAGGTGGAATGGTACCAAATACATGTAACACATGGTTTCCATGCGTTACATGCCATTCCATTTACTCCATTCCAGCCATTATTATGAGCCGTCCTCCCCTCAGTGGACAATAGTCCATTTTATTCCACAAACAAACAAAGAAATGGGCATATCCTCCAACATAGCACACATACATAGTCAAATATTATCTCACAAGCTACAATACAGAACTAAATGGGTTCACAAGTGTAAGTAATCACCTCCCAGTCTAAGAAGAAGGACTTAGAAAACACATTTAGCTTCTAGAATTGTTGTTTCTACCAGTGATCCTAGCAAGCATTTGTTCATAAGATGCCACCTCCAACAGTGATTCTATCCACTGTTTCAGAGAAGGAGTGACCCTTCCAGATTCTAAGGATTACTACAGCTGCTGTAACCATACCAACGGTGATTCTATCCACTGTTTCAGAGTAGGAGTGGTCCTTCCAGATTCTAAGGATTACTCTAGCTGCTGTAACCATACCAACGGTGATTCTATCCACTGTTTCAGAGTAGGAGTGGTCCTTCCAGATTCTAAGGATTACTCTAGCTGCTGTAACCATACCAACGGTGATTCTATCCACTGTTTCAGAGTAGGAGTGGTCCTTCCAGAATCTAAGGATTACTCTAGCTGCTGTAACCATACCAACAGTGATTCTTCCCACTGTTTCAGAGTAGGAGAGGTCCTTCCAGAATCTAAGAATTACTCTAGCTGCTGTAACCATACCAACAGTGATTATTCCCACTGTTTCAGAGTAGGAGAGGTCCTTCCAGAATCTAAGGATTACTCTAGCTGCTGTAACCATACCAACAGTGATTATTCCCACTGTTTCAGAGTAGGAGAGGTCCTTCCAGAATCTAAGGATTACTCTAGCTGCTGTAACCATAGCAAAAGTGATTATTCCCACTGTTTCAGAGTAGGAGTGACCCTTCCAGATTCTAAGGATTACTCTAGCTGCTGTAACCATACCAACAGTGATTATTCCCACTGTTTCAGAGTAGGAGAGGTCCTTCCAGAATCTAAGGATTACTCTAGCTGCTGTAACCATACCAACAGTGATTATTCCCACTGTTTCAGAGTAGGAGAGGTCCTTCCAGATTCTAAGGATTACTCTAGCTGCTGTAACCATACCAACAGTGATTATTCCCACTGTTTCAGAGTAGGAGAGGTCCTTCCAGAATCTAAGGATTACTCTAGCTGCTGTAACCATACCAACGGTGATTCTATCCACTGTTTCAGAGTAGGAGAGGTCCTTCCAGAATCTAATGATTACTCTAGCTGCTGTAACCATACCAACGGTGATTCTATCCACTGTTTCAGAGTAGGAGAGGTCCTTCCAGAATCTAAGGATTACTCTAGCTGCTGTAACCATACCAACAGTGATTATTCCCACTGTTTCAGAGTAGGAGTGACCCTTCCAGAATCTAAGGATTACTCTAGCTGCTGTAACCATACCAACGGTGATTCTATCCACTGTTTCAGAGTAGGAGTGACCCTTCCAGAATCTAAGGATTACTCTAGCTGCTGTAACCATACCAACGGTGATTCTATCCACTGTTTCAGAGTAGGAGTGACCCTTCCAGATTCTAAGGATTACTCTAGCTGCTGTAACCATACCAACAGTGATTATATCCACTGTTTCAGAGTAGGAGTGACCCTTCCAGAATCTAAGGATTACTCTAGCTGCTGTAACCATACCAACAGTGATTATTCCCACTGTTTCAGAGTAGGAGAGGTCCTTCCAGAATCTAAGGATTACTCTAGCTGCTGTAACCATACCAACAGTGATTCTTCCCACTGTTTCAGAGTAGGAGTGACCCTTCCAGAATCTAAGGATTACTCTAGCTGCTGTAACCATACCAACAGTGATTATTCCCACTGTTTCAGAGTAGGAGAGGTCCTTCCAGAATCTAAGGATTACTCTAGCTGCTGTAACCATACCAACAGTGATTCTTCCCACTGTTTCAGAGTAGGAGTGACCCTTCCAGAATCTAAGGATTACTCTAGCTGCTGTAACCATACCAACAGTGATTATTCCCACTGTTTCAGAGTAGGAGAGGTCCTTCCAGAATCTAAGGATTACTCTAGCTGCTGTAACCATACCAACAGTGATTATTCCCACTGTTTCAGAGTAGGAGAGGTCCTTCCAGAATCTAAGGATTACTCTAGCTGCTGTAACCATACCAACAGTGATTATTCCCACTGTTTCAGAGTAGGAGAGGTCCTTCCAGAATCTAAGGATTACTCTAGCTGCTGTAACCATACCAACAGTGATTATTCCCACTGTTTCAGAGTAGGAGAGGTCCTTCCAGATTTTAAGGATTACTCTAGCTGCTGTAACCATACCAACAGTGATTATTCCCACTGTTTCAGAGTAGGAGAGGTCCTTCCAGAATCTAAGGATTACTCTAGCTGCTGTAACCATACCAACAGTGATTATTCCCACTGTTTCAGAGTAGGAGAAGTCCTTCCAGAATCTAAGGATTACTCTAGCTGCTGTAACCATACCAACAGTGATTATTCCCACTGTTTCAGAGCAGGAGTGACCCTTCCAGATTCTAAGGATTACTCTAGCTGCTGTAACCATAGCAAAAGTGATTATTCCCACTGTTTCAGAGTAGGAGTGACCCTTCCAGATTCTAAGGATTACTCTAGCTGCTGTAACCATACCAACAGTGATTATTCCCACTGTTTCAGAGTAGGAGAGGTCCTTCCAGAATCTAAGGATTACTCTAGCTGCTGTAACCATACCAACAGTGATTATTCCCACTGTTTCAGAGTAGGAGAGGTCCTTCCAGAATCTAAGGATTACTCTAGCTGCTGTAACCATACCAACAGTGATTATTCCCACTGTTTCAGAGTAGGAGAGGTCCTTCCAGAATCTAAGGATTACTCTAGCTGCTGTATCCATACCAACAGTGATTATTCCCACTGTTTCAGAGTAGGAGTGACCCTTCCAGATTCTAAGGATTACTCTAGCTGCTGTAACCATAGCAAAAGTGATTATTCCCACTGTTTCAGAGTAGGAGTGACCCTTCCAGATTCTAAGGATTACTCTAGCTGCTGTAACCATACCAACAGTGATTCTGACCACTGTTTCAGAGTAGGAGAGGTCCTTCCAGAATCTAAGGATTACTCTAGCTGCTGTAACCATACCAACAGTGATTCTGACCACTGTTTCAGAGTAGGACAGGTCCTTCCAGAATCTAAGGATTACTCTAGCTGCTGTAACCATACCAACAGTGATTCTGACCACTGTTTCAGAGTAGGAGTGACCCTTCCAGATTCTAAGGATTATTCTAGCTGCTGTAGCCATACCAACAGTGATTCTGTCCACCGTTTCAGAGTAGGAGAGGTCCTTCCAGAATCTAAGGATTACTCTAGCTGCTGTAACCATACCAACAGTGATTCTGTCCACTGTTTCAGAGTAGGAGAGGTCCTTCCAGAATCTAAGGATTACTCTAGCTGCTGTAACCATACCAACAGTGATTCTGTCCACTGTTTCAGAGTAGGAGAGGTCCTTCCAGATTCTAAGGATTACTCTAGCTGCTGTAACCATACCAACAGTGATTCTGTCCACTGTTTCAGAGTAGGAGAGGTCCTTCCAGATTCTAAGGATTACAAACATTCTCTCAATTGTAAACATTTCCAGAAATGTCCCTGGTCACCTTTTTGAAAGGAGTTCATCTGTACAATGAAGATGTTTTAATGTCTTACTCAGATTTGGTACAAACACGTTATGTGGGTGACCAGGGACATTAGGGAAGTATCCCATTTAACAGATCACAACTCTAATGAACATCATTATATAACCATGAGTAGTTACAGCCTGTGAAGTATCCCATTTAACAGGTGACATTTAGTACCGTTTCCTCTTCTTTTTGTGTTAGTTTAGTCACATGATTTCTCAGTTTGCAGTACGTTTGCCAGTCAGTTGTGCAGCCAGACTTATTTGCCATTCCTTTCACCTCAACCATGCAATTGTTCAATTCCTCATCAATCCGTGGGGATTTCAGTTTTTATAGTCATTTTCTGTAATTTTTGGACAGAAAGTTCCTGATTTTTGCAATGTTACGTAGATGGAAAAAAGTTGTCCTTGAAACAGTCTTGATATGTTCGTCAAAAGAGAGATCAGGGTCCAGAGTAACGCCGAGGTCCTTCACAGTTTTATTTGAGACGACTCTACAACCATCAAGATGAATTGTCAGATTCAACAGAAGATCTCTTTGTTTCTTGGGACCTAGAACAAGCATCTCTGTTTTGTCCGAGTTTAAAAGTAGAAAGTTTGCAGCCATCCACTTCCTTATGTCTGAAACACAGGCTTCTAGCGAGGGCAATTTTGGGGCTTCACCATGTTTCATTGAAATGTACAGCTGTGTGTCATCCGCATAGCAGTGAAAGTTAACATTATGTTTTCGAATGACATTCCCAAGAGGTAAAATATATAGTGAAAACAATAGTGGTCCTAAAACGGAACCTTGAGGAACACCGAAATGTACAGTTGATTTGTCAGAGGACAAACCATTCACAGAGACAAACTGATATCTTTCCGACAGATAAGATCTAAACCAGGCCAGAACTTGTCCGTGTACACCAATTTGGGTTTCCAATCTCTCCAAAATAATAATCCATCCACCTGACAGGTGTGGCATATCAAGAAGCTGATTAAACAGCATGATCATTGCACCACAACCTTGCCTCCTGAGCCCGTTGGGGAGTTGCAGCGATGAGACAAGATCATAATTGGGGAGAAAAAGGCAGTAAAATACAACAACAAAAAAATCATGGAATGAATAGAGCACACACTGTTCCATATGGGATCTATACATTTATATCAAAACATTCTGTAAATGTCCAGTCTCCTTAATGTATATTTCCCCAGGTGTACATAATCAAGTCAAACCAATTCTATTTTGTACAGCACAGGAGGTTGGTGACACCTGAATTGGGTAAGACAGGTTTGTGGTAATAGCTTGAGTGAAATAGGTGGAATCGTACCAAATACATGTAACACATGGTTTCCATGCGTTACATGCCATTCCATTTACTCCATTCCAGCCATTATTATGAGCCGTCCTCCCCTCAGTGGACAATAGTCCATTTTATTCCACAAACAAACAAAGAAATGGGCATATCCTCCAACATAGCACACATACATAATCAAATATTATCTCACAAGCTACAATACAGAACTAAATGGGTTCACAAGTGTAAGTAATCACCTCCCAGTCTAAGAAGAAGGACTTAGAAAACACATTTAGCTTCTAGAATTGTTGTTTCTACCAGTGATCCTAGCAAGCATTTGTTCATAAGATGCCACCTCCAACAGTGATTCTATCCACTGTTTCAGAGTAGGAGTGACCCTTCCAGATTCTAAGGATTACTACAGCTGCTGTAACCATACCAACGGTGATTCTATCCACTGTTTCAGAGTAGGAGTGGTCCTTCCAGATTCTAAGGATTACTCTAGCTGCTGTAACCATACCAACGGTGATTCTATCCACTGTTTCAGAGTAGGAGTGGTCCTTCCAGATTCTAAGGATTACTCTAGCTGCTGTAACCATACCAACGGTGATTCTATCCACTGTTTCAGAGTAGGAGTGGTCCTTCCAGAATCTAAGGATTACTCTAGCTGCTGTAACCATACCAACAGTGATTCTTCCCACTGTTTCAGAGTAGGAGAGGTCCTTCCAGAATCTAAGAATTACTCTAGCTGCTGTAACCATACCAACAGTGATTATTCCCACTGTTTCAGAGTAGGAGAGGTCCTTCCAGAATCTAAGGATTACTCTAGCTGCTGTAACCATACCAACAGTGATTATTCCCACTGTTTCAGAGTAGGAGAGGTCCTTCCAGAATCTAAGGATTACTCTAGCTGCTGTAACCATAGCAAAAGTGATTATTCCCACTGTTTCAGAGTAGGAGTGACCCTTCCAGATTCTAAGGATTACTCTAGCTGCTGTAACCATACCAACAGTGATTATTCCCACTGTTTCAGAGTAGGAGAGGTCCTTCCAGAATCTAAGGATTACTCTAGCTGCTGTAACCATACCAACAGTGATTATTCCCACTGTTTCAGAGTAGGAGAGGTCCTTCCAGATTCTAAGGATTACTCTAGCTGCTGTAACCATACCAACAGTGATTATTCCCACTGTTTCAGAGTAGGAGAGGTCCTTCCAGAATCTAAGGATTACTCTAGCTGCTGTAACCATACCAACAGTGATTATTCCCACTGTTTCAGAGTAGGAGTGGTCCTTCCAGAATCTAAGGATTACTCTAGCTGCTGTAACCATACCAACAGTGATTCTTCCCACTGTTTCAGAGTAGGAGTGACCCTTCCAGATTCTAAGGATTACTCTAGCTGCTGTAACCATACCAACAGTGATTATTCCCACTGTTTCAGAGTAGGAGAGGTCCTTCCAGAATCTAAGGATTACTCTAGCTGCTGTAACCATACCAACAGTGATTATTCCCACGGTTTCAGAGTAGGAGAGGTCCTTCCAGATTCTAAGGATTACTCTAGCTGCTGTAACCATACCAACAGTGATTATTCCCACTGTTTCAGAGTAGGAGAGGTCCTTCCAGAATCTAAGGATTACTCTAGCTGCTGTAACCATACCAACGGTGATTCTATCCACTGTTTCAGAGTAGGAGAGGTCCTTCCAGAATCTAAGGATTACTCTAGCTGCTGTAACCATACCAACGGTGATTCTATCCACTGTTTCAGAGTAGGAGAGGTCCTTCCAGAATCTAAGGATTACTCTAGCTGCTGTAACCATACCAACAGTGATTATTCCCACTGTTTCAGAGTAGGAGTGACCCTTCCAGAATCTAAGGATTACTCTAGCTGCTGTAACCATACCAACGGTGATTCTATCCACTGTTTCAGAGTAGGAGTGACCCTTCCAGAATCTAAGGATTACTCTAGCTGCTGTAACCATACCAACGGTGATTCTATCCACTGTTTCAGAGTAGGAGTGACCCTTCCAGATTCTAAGGATTACTCTAGCTGCTGTAACCATACCAACAGTGATTCTATCCACTGTTTCAGAGTAGGAGTGACCCTTCCAGAATCTAAGGATTACTCTAGCTGCTGTAACCATACCAACAGTGATTATTCCCACTGTTTCAGAGTAGGAGAGGTCCTTCCAGAATCTAAGGATTACTCTAGCTGCTGTAACCATACCAACAGTGATTCTTCCCACTGTTTCAGAGTAGGAGTGACCCTTCCAGAATCTAAGGATTACTCTAGCTGCTGTAACCATACCAACAGTGATTATTCCCACTGTTTCAGTGTAGGAGAGGTCCTTCCAGAATCTAAGGATTACTCTAGCTGCTGTAACCATACCAACAGTGATTATTCCCACTGTTTCAGAGTAGGAGAGGTCCTTCCAGAATCTAAGGATTACTCCAGCTGCTGTAACCATACCAACAGTGATTATTCCCACTGTTTCAGAGTAGGAGAGGTCCTTCCAGAATCTAAGGATTACTCTAGCTGCTGTAACCATACCAACAGTGATTATTCCCACTGTTTCAGAGTAGGAGAGGTCCTTCCAGATTTTAAGGATTACTCTAGCTGCTGTAACCATACCAACAGTGATTATTCCCACTGTTTCAGAGTAGGAGAGGTCCTTCCAGAATCTAAGGATTACTCTAGCTGCTGTAACCATACCAACAGTGATTATTCCCACTGTTTCAGAGTAGGAGAGGTCCTTCCAGAATCTAAGGATTACTCTAGCTGCTGTAACCATACCAACAGTGATTATTCCCACTGTTTCAGAGTAGGAGAGGTCCTTCCAGAATCTAAGGATTACTCTAGCTGCTGTAACCATACCAACAGTGATTATTCCCACTGTTTCAGAGTAGGAGAAGTCCTTCCAGAATCTAAGGATTACTCTAGCTGCTGTAACCATACCAACAGTGATTATTCCCACTGTTTCAGAGTAGGAGAGGTCCTTCCAGAATCTAAGGATTACTCTAGCTGCTGTAACCATACCAACAGTGATTATTCCCACTGTTTCAGAGTAGGAGTGACCCTTCCAGATTCTAAGGATTACTCTAGCTGCTGTAACCATAGCAAAAGTGATTATTCCCACTGTTTCAGAGTAGGAGTGACCCTTCCAGATTCTAAGGATTACTCTAGCTGCTGTAACCATACCAACAGTGATTATTCCCACTGTTTCAGAGTAGGAGAGGTCCTTCCAGAATCTAAGGATTACTCTAGCTGCTGTAACCATACCAACAGTGATTATTCCCACTGTTTCAGAGTAGGAGAGGTCCTTCCAGAATCTAAGGATTACTCTAGCTGCTGTAACCATACCAACAGTGATTATTCCCACTGTTTCAGAGTAGGAGAGGTCCTTCCAGAATCTAAGGATTACTCTAGCTGCTGTATCCATACCAACAGTGATTATTCCCACTGTTTCAGAGTAGGAGTGACCCTTCCAGATTCTAAGGATTACTCTAGCTGCTGTAACCATAGCAAAAGTGATTATTCCCACTGTTTCAGAGTAGGAGTGACCCTTCCAGATTCTAAGGATTACTCTAGCTGCTGTAACCATACCAACAGTGATTCTGACCACTGTTTCCGAATAGGAGAGGTCCTTCCAGAATCTAAGGATTACTCTAGCTGCTGTAACCATACCAACAGTGATTCTGACCACTGTTTCAGAGTAGGACAGGTCCTTCCAGAATCTAAGGATTACTCTAGCTGCTGTAACCATACCAACAGTGATTCTGACCACTGTTTCAGAGTAGGAGTGACCCTTCCAGATTCTAAGGATTATGCTAGCTGCTGTAGCCATACCAACAGTGATTCTGTCCACTGTTTCAGAGTAGGAGAGGTCCTTCCAGAATCTAAGGATTACTCTAGCTGCTGTAACCATACCAACAGTGATTCTGTCCACTGTTTCAGAGTAGGAGAGGTCCTTCCAGAATCTAAGGATTACTCTAGCTGCTGTAACCATACCAACAGTGATTCTGTCCACTGTTTCAGAGTAGGAGAGTTCCTTCCAGATTCTAAGGATTACTCTAGCTGCTGTAACCATACCAACAGTGATTCTGTCCACTGTTTCAGAGTAGGAGAGGTCCTTCCAGATTCTAAGGATTACAAACATTCTCTCAATTGTAAACATTTCCAGAAATGTCCCTGGTCACCTTTTTGAAAGGAGTTCATCTGTACAATGAAGATGTTTTAATGTCTTACTCAGATTTGGTACAAACACGTTATGTGGGTGACCAGGGACATTAGGGAAGTATCCCATTTAACAGATCACAACTCTAATGAACATCATTATATAACCATGAGTAGTTACAGCCTGTGAAGTATCCCATTTAACAGGTGACATTTAGTACCGTTTCCTCTTCTTTTTGTGTTAGTTTAGTCACATGATTTCTCAGTTTGCAGTACGTTTGCCAGTCAGTTGTGCAGCCAGACTTATTTGCCATTCCTTTCACCTCAACCATGCAATTGTTCAATTCCTCATCAATCCGTGGGGATTTCAGTTTTTATAGTCATTTTCTGTAATTTTTGGACAGAAAGTTCCTGATTTTTGCAATGTTACGTAGATGGAAAAAAGTTGTCCTTGAAACAGTCTTGATATGTTCGTCAAAAGAGAGATCAGGGTCCAGAGTAACGCCGAGGTCCTTCACAGTTTTATTTGAGACGACTCTACAACCATCAAGATGAATTGTCAGATTCAACAGAAGATCTCTTTGTTTCTTGGGACCTAGAACAAGCATCTCTGTTTTGTCCGAGTTTAAAAGTAGAAAGTTTGCAGCCATCCACTTCCTTATGTCTGAAACACAGGCTTCTAGCGAGGGCAATTTTGGGGCTTCACCATGTTTCATTGAAATGTACAGCTGTGTGTCATCCGCATAGCAGTGAAAGTTAACATTATGTTTTCGAATGACATTCCCAAGAGGTAAAATATATAGTGAAAACAATAGTGGTCCTAAAACGGAACCTTGAGGAACACCGAAATGTACAGTTGATTTGTCAGAGGACAAACCATTCACAGAGACAAACTGATATCTTTCCGACAGATAAGATCTAAACCAGGCCAGAACTTGTCCGTGTACACCAATTTGGGTTTCCAATCTCTCCAAAATAATAATCCATCCACCTGACAGGTGTGGCATATCAAGAAGCTGATTAAACAGCATGATCATTGCACCACAACCTTGCCTCCTGAGCCCGTTGGGGAGTTGCAGCGATGAGACAAGATCATAATTGGGGAGAAAAAGGCAGTAAAATACAACAACAAAAAAATCATGGAATGAATAGAGCACACACTGTTCCATATGGGATCTATACATTTATATCAAAACATTCTGTAAATGTCCAGTCTCCTTAATGTCTATTTCCCCAGGTGTACATAATCAAGTCAAACCAATTCTATTTTGTACAGCACAGGAGGTTGGTGACACCTGAATTGGGTAAGACAGGTTTGTGGTAATAGCTTGAGTGAAATAGGTGGAATGGTACCAAATACATGTAACACATGGTTTCCATGCGTTACATGCCATTCCATTTACTCCATTCCAGCCATTATTATGAGCCGTCCTCCCCTCAGTGGACAATAGTCCATTTTATTCCACAAACAAACAAAGAAATGGGCATATCCTCCAACATAGCACACATACATAGTCAAATATTATCTCACAAGCTACAATACAGAACTAAATGGGTTCACAAGTGTAAGTAATCACCTCCCAGTCTAAGAAGAAGGACTTAGAAAACACATTTAGCTTCTAGAATTGTTGTTTCTACCAGTGATCCTAGCAAGCATTTGTTCATAAGATGCCACCTCCAACAGTGATTCTATCCACTGTTTCAGAGTAGGAGTGACCCTTCCAGATTCTAAGGATTACTACAGCTGCTGTAACCATACCAACGGTGATTCTATCCACTGTTTCAGAGTAGGAGTGGTCCTTCCAGATTCTAAGGATTACTCTAGCTGCTGTAACCATACCAACGGTGATTCTATCCACTGTTTCAGAGTAGGAGTGGTCCTTCCAGATTCTAAGGATTACTCTAGCTGCTGTAACCATACCAACGGTGATTCTATCCACTGTTTCAGAGTAGGAGTGGTCCTTCCAGAATCTAAGGATTACTCTAGCTGCTGTAACCATACCAACAGTGATTCTTCCCACTGTTTCAGAGTAGGAGAGGTCCTTCCAGAATCTAAGAATTACTCTAGCTGCTGTAACCATACCAACAGTGATTATTCCCACTGTTTCAGAGTAGGAGAGGTCCTTCCAGAATCTAAGGATTACTCTAGCTGCTGTAACCATACCAACAGTGATTATTCCCACTGTTTCAGAGTAGGAGAGGTCCTTCCAGAATCTAAGGATTACTCTAGCTGCTGTAACCATAGCAAAAGTGATTATTCCCACTGTTTCAGAGTAGGAGTGACCCTTCCAGATTCTAAGGATTACTCTAGCTGCTGTAACCATACCAACAGTGATTATTCCCACTGTTTCAGAGTAGGAGAGGTCCTTCCAGAATCTAAGGATTACTCTAGCTGCTGTAACCATACCAACAGTGATTATTCCCACTGTTTCAGAGTAGGAGAGGTCCTTCCAGATTCTAAGGATTACTCTAGCTGCTGTAACCATACCAACAGTGATTATTCCCACTGTTTCAGAGTAGGAGAGGTCCTTCCAGAATCTAAGGATTACTCTAGCTGCTGTAACCATACCAACGGTGATTCTATCCACTGTTTCAGAGTAGGAGAGGTCCTTCCAGAATCTAATGATTACTCTAGCTGCTGTAACCATACCAACGGTGATTCTATCCACTGTTTCAGAGTAGGAGAGGTCCTTCCAGAATCTAAGGATTACTCTAGCTGCTGTAACCATACCAACAGTGATTATTCCCACTGTTTCAGAGTAGGAGTGACCCTTCCAGAATCTAAGGATTACTCTAGCTGCTGTAACCATACCAACGGTGATTCTATCCACTGTTTCAGAGTAGGAGTGACCCTTCCAGAATCTAAGGATTACTCTAGCTGCTGTAACCATACCAACGGTGATTCTATCCACTGTTTCAGAGTAGGAGTGACCCTTCCAGATTCTAAGGATTACTCTAGCTGCTGTAACCATACCAACAGTGATTATATCCACTGTTTCAGAGTAGGAGTGACCCTTCCAGAATCTAAGGATTACTCTAGCTGCTGTAACCATACCAACAGTGATTATTCCCACTGTTTCAGAGTAGGAGAGGTCCTTCCAGAATCTAAGGATTACTCTAGCTGCTGTAACCATACCAACAGTGATTCTTCCCATTGTTTCAGAGTAGGAGTGACCCTTCCAGAATCTAAGGATTACTCTAGCTGCTGTAACCATACCAACAGTGATTATTCCCACTGTTTCAGAGTAGGAGAGGTCCTTCCAGAATCTAAGGATTACTCTAGCTGCTGTAACCATACCAACAGTGATTATTCCCACTGTTTCAGAGTAGGAGAGGTCCTTCCAGAATCTAAGGATTACTCTAGCTGCTGTAACCATACCAACAGTGATTATTCCCACTGTTTCAGAGTAGGAGAGGTCCTTCCAGAATCTAAGGATTACTCTAGCTGCTGTAACCATAGCAAAAGTGATTATTCCCACTGTTTCAGAGTAGGAGTGACCCTTCCAGATTCTAAGGATTACTCTAGCTGCTGTAACCATACCAACAGTGATTATTCCCACTGTTTCAGAGTAGGAGAGGTCCTTCCAGAATCTAAGGATTACTCTAGCTGCTGTAACCATACCAACAGTGATTATTCCCACTGTTTCAGAGTAGGAGAGGTCCTTCCAGATTCTAAGGATTACTCTAGCTGCTGTAACCATACCAACAGTGATTATTCCCACTGTTTCAGAGTAGGAGAGGTCCTTCCAGAATCTAAGGATTACTCTAGCTGCTGTAACCATACCAACGGTGATTCTATCCACTGTTTCAGAGTAGGAGAGGTCCTTCCAGAATCTAATGATTACTCTAGCTGCTGTAACCATACCAACGGTGATTCTATCCACTGTTTCAGAGTAGGAGAGGTCCTTCCAGAATCTAAGGATTACTCTAGCTGCTGTAACCATACCAACAGTGATTATTCCCACTGTTTCAGAGTAGGAGTGACCCTTCCAGAATCTAAGGATTACTCTAGCTGCTGTAACCATACCAACGGTGATTCTATCCACTGTTTCAGAGTAGGAGTGACCCTTCCAGAATCTCAGGATTACTCTAGCTGCTGTAACCATACCAACGGTGATTCTATCCACTGTTTCAGAGTAGGAGTGACCCTTCCAGATTCTAAGGATTACTCTAGCTGCTGTAACCATACCAACAGTGATTATATCCACTGTTTCAGAGTAGGAGTGACCCTTCCAGAATCTAAGGATTACTCTAGCTGCTGTAACCATACCAACAGTGATTATTCCCACTGTTTCAGAGTAGGAGAGGTCCTTCCAGAATCTAAGGATTACTCTAGCTGCTGTAACCATACCAACAGTGATTCTTCCCATTGTTTCAGAGTAGGAGTGACCCTTCCAGAATCTAAGGATTACTCTAGCTGCTGTAACCATACCAACAGTGATTATTCCCACTGTTTCAGAGTAGGAGAGGTCCTTCCAGAATCTAAGGATTACTCTAGCTGCTTTAACCATACCAACAGTGATTATTCCCACTGTTTCAGAGTAGGAGAGGTCCTTCCAGAATCTAAGGATTACTCTAGCTGCTGTAACCATACCAACAGTGATTATTCCCACTGTTTCAGAGTAGGAGAGGTCCTTCCAGAATCTAAGGATTACTCTAGCTGCTGTAACCATACCAACAGTGATTATTCCCACTGTTTCAGAGTAGGAGAGGTCCTTCCAGATTTTAAGGATTACTCTAGCTGCTGTAACCATACCAACAGTGATTATTCCCACTGTTTCAGAGTAGGAGAGGTCCTTCCAGAATCTAAGGATTACTCTAGCTGCTGTAACCATACCAACAGTGATTATTCCCACTGTTTCAGAGTAGGAGAAGTCCTTCCAGAATCTAAGGATTACTCTAGCTGCTGTAACCATACCAACAGTGATTATTCCCACTGTTTCAGAGTAGGAGAGGTCCTTCCAGAATCTAAGGATTACTCTAGCTGCTGTAACCATACCAACAGTGATTATTCCCACTGTTTCAGAGTAGGAGTGACCCTTCCAGATTCTAAGGATTACTCTAGCTGCTGTAACCATAGCAAAAGTGATTATTCCCACTGTTTCAGAGTAGGAGTGACCCTTCCAGATTCTAAGGATTACTCTAGCTGCTGTAACCATACCAACAGTGATTATTCCCACTGTTTCAGAGTAGGAGAGGTCCTTCCAGAATCTAAGGATTACTCTAGCTGCTGTAACCATACCAACAGTGATTATTCCCACTGTTTCAGAGTAGGAGAGGTCCTTCCAGAATCTAAGGATTACTCTAGCTGCTGTAACCATACCAACAGTGATTATTCCCACTGTTTCAGAGTAGGAGAGGTCCTTCCAGAATCTAAGGATTACTCTAGCTGCTGTATCCATACCAACAGTGATTATTCCCACTGTTTCAGAGTAGGAGTGACCCTTCCAGATTCTAAGGATTACTCTAGCTGCTGTAACCATAGCAAAAGTGATTATTCCCACTGTTTCAGAGTGGGAGTGACCCTTCCAGATTCTAAGGATTACTCTAGCTGCTGTAACCATACCAACAGTGATTCTGACCACTGTTTCAGAGTAGGAGAGGTCCTTCCAGAATCTAAGGATTACTCTAGCTGCTGTAACCATACCAACAGTGATTCTGACCACTGTTTCAGAGTAGGACAGGTCCTTCCAGAATCTAAGGATTACTCTAGCTGCTGTAACCATACCAACAGTGATTCTGACCACTGTTTCAGAGTAGGAGTGACCCTTCCAGATTCTAAGGATTATTCTAGCTGCTGTAGCCATACCAACAGTGATTCTGTCCACTGTTTCAGAGTAGGAGAGGTCCTTCCAGAATCTAAGGATTACTCTAGCTGCTGTAACCATACCAACAGTGATTCTGTCCACTGTTTCAGAGTAGGAGATGTCCTTCCAGAATCTAAGGATTACTCTAGCTGCTGTAACCATACCAACAGTGATTCTGTCCACTGTTTCAGAGTAGGAGAGGTCCTTCCAGATTCTAAGGATTACTCTAGCTGCTGTAACCATACCAACAGTGATTCTGTCCACTGTTTCAGAGTAGGAGAGGTCCTTCCAGATTCTAAGGATTACAAACATTCTCTCAATTGTAAACATTTCCAGAAATGTCCCTGGTCACCTTTTTGAAAGGAGTTCATCTGTACAATGAAGATGTTTTAATGTCTTATTCAGATTTGGTACAAACACGTTATGTGGGTGACCAGGGACATTAGGGAAGTATCCCATTTAACAGATCACAACTCTAATGAACATCATTATATAACCATGAGTAGTTACAGCCTGTGAAGTATCCCATTTAACAGGTGACATTTAGTACCGTTTCCTCTTCTTTTTGTGTTAGTTTAGTCACATGATTTCTCAGTTTGCAGTACGTTTGCCAGTCAGTTGTGCAGCCAGACTTATTTGCCATTCCTTTCACCTCAACCATGCAATTGTTCAATTCCTCATCAATCTGTGGGGATTTCAGTTTTTATAGTCATTTTCTGTAATTTTTGGACAGAAAGTTCCTGATTTTTGCAATGTTACGTAGATGGAAAAAAGTTGTCCTTGAAACAGTCTTGATATGTTCGTCAAAAGAGAGATCAGGGTCCAGAGTAACGCCGAGGTCCTTCACAGTTTTATTTGAGACGACTCTACAACCATCAAGATGAATTGTCAGATTCAACAGAAGATCTCTTTGTTTCTTGGGACCTAGAACAAGCATCTCTGTTTTGTCCGAGTTTAAAAGTAGAAAGTTTGCAGCCATCCACTTCCTTATGTCTGAAACACAGGCTTCTAGCGAGGGCAATTTTGGGGCTTCACCATGTTTCATTGAAATGTACAGCTGTGTGTCATCCGCATAGCAGTGAAAGTTAACATTATGTTTTTTTTTCATTTTCTTAGTGGGTGCGTGCTTATTAGTAACTGGCTACTGGTTTAGGCTACTATATTGTGATCACTACATCCAATGGATTTAGATACTGCTATAGAGCAGATATCTGCAGCATTAGTAAAGATGTGATCAATACATGTTGCTGATTTAATTCCTGTGCTGTTTGTAACTACCCTGGTAGGTTGACTGATAACCTGAACCAGGTTACAGGCACTAGTTAGAGTTTGAAGCTTTTCCTTGAGTGGGCAGCTTGATGAAAGCCAGTCGATATTTAAATCACTCAGAAAATATACCTCTCTGTTGATGTCACAGACATTATCAAGCATTTCACACGTTATCCAGATACTGACTGTTAGCACTTGGTGGTCTATAGCAGCTTCCCACCAGAATGGTCTTTAGGTGAGGCAGATGAACCTGTAGTCATATTACTTCAACAGTATTTAACATGAGATGCTCTCTAAGTTTTACAGGAATGTGGTTCTGAATATAAACAGCAACACCTCCAACTTTGGCATTTCTATCTTCTCTGTCGATGTTATAACCTTCTATTACTACCACTGTATCATCTAAGGTATTATCTAGCTGAGTTTCAGAGATTAATGTCATCTGTTACTAGCAAATTATTGATTTCATGAACCTTTTTTAGCACTTTTCTGGGATGCTTGCTTGTTTTTATCACTTGACACTGTTCATGACTTTTCTTAGCAGATGTACATTCGTTGATTTATGGGGAGTTTCAGGCCTCGGAGAGAACATAATTGTACACTCGCAAAGCCGACTGAAAACAAGGGTGAGGGGCTTACGTTGCAATCTTCCCTTGCTTGGCTAATCATTTGGACCGCCCTCCAAGATGGCGACGGGGATTCCCCCAAGGGTAAGTGGACGAGGGTAAGTGGACGAGGATAAGTGGACGAGGGTAAGTGGACGAGGGTAAGTGGACGAGGGTAAGTGGACGAGGGTATGTGGACGAGGGTAAGTGGACGAGGGTAAGTGGACGAGGGTAAGTGGACGAGGGTAAGTGGACGAGGATAAGTGGACGAGGATAAGTGGACGAGTGCAAAGGCTTTCTTCTGGGGAAAGAGAGGCGGACCAAAACGCAGCGTGGTTACTTGTAAACATCTTTAATAAAGATGAACAATGAACAATCTACAAAACAAGAAATGTGACAAAACTGAAACAGTCCTATCTGGTGCAACAAACACAGAGACAGGAACAATCACCCACAAAACCCAACACAAAACAGGCTACCTAAATATGGTTCCCAATCAGAGACAATGACTAACACCTGCCTCTGATTGAGAACCATATCAGGCCAAACATAGAAATCGATAAACCAGACACACAACATAGAATGCCCACCGAGCTCACGTCCTGACCAACACTAAAACAAGGAAAACACACACGAACGATGGTCAGAACGTGACAGTACCCCCCCCAAGGTGCGGACTCTGAACGTACAACCTAAACCTATAGGGGAGGGTCTGGGTGGGCATCTGTCCGCGGTGGCGGCTCTGGCGCTGGACGTGGAACCCACTCCATAATTGTCTTAGTCCACCTCCTTAGCGTCCCTTGAGTGGCGACCCTCGCCGCTAACCTTGGCCTAGGAACCCTAACAACGGGCCCCACTGGACTGAGGGGCAGCTCGGGACTGAGGGGCAGCCCGGGACTGAGGGGCAGCCCGGGACTGAGGGGCAGCCCGGGACTGAGGGGAAGCTCGGGACTGAGGGGAAGCTCGGGACTGAGGGGAAGCTCAGGCAGGTTGATGGATCTAGCAGATCCTGGCT
This sequence comes from Oncorhynchus mykiss, assembly GCF_013265735.2. Lineage (NCBI taxonomy): Eukaryota > Metazoa > Chordata > Actinopteri > Salmoniformes > Salmonidae > Oncorhynchus > Oncorhynchus mykiss. Next base: position 1,043,151 of record NC_048565.1, on the reverse strand, counting down.
GACTGGCGGTTCCGGCAGATCCTGGCTGACTGGCGGTTCCGGCAGGTCCTGGCTGACTGGCGGTTCCGGCAGATCCTGGCTGACTGGCGGTTCCGGCAGATCCTGGCTGACTGGCGGTTCCGGCAGATCCTGGCTGACTGGCGGTTCCGGCAGATCCTGGCGGTTCCGGCAAATCCTGGCTGACTGGCGGTTCCGGCAAATCCTGGCTGACTGGCGGTTCCGGCAAATCCTGGCTGACTGGCGGTTCCGGCAAATCCTGGCTGACTGGCGGATCCTGGCTGAATGGCGGGTCCTGGCTGAATGGCGGGTCCTGGCTGAATGGCGGGTCCTGGCTGAATGGCGGGTCCTGGCTGAATGGCGGATCTGGAAGATCCTGGCTGAATGGCGGATCCTGGCAGATCCTGGCAGATCCTGGCTGACTGGCGGATCCTGGCTGATCCTGGCTGAATGGCGGAGACTGGCGGAGACTGGCTGAATGGCGGAGACTGGCTGAATGGCGGAGACTGGCTGAATGGCACTGGGCAGACTGGCGGCACTGGGCAGTCGGGTAGCTCAGGCGGCGCTGGGCAGACAGGCGACTGATGGCGCTGGACAGACGGGAAGCTCCGGCAACGCTGGAGAGGAAGGCTCTGGCGCCTCTGGAATGAGGGGCTCTGGCGCCTCTGGAATGAGGGGCTCTGGCGCCTCTGGGCTGAGGGGCGCTGGCGCCTCTGGGCTGAGGGGCGCTGGCGCCTCTGGGCTGAGGGGCGGAAACTCTGGTAGCGCCGGACAGGCGGGAGCACCTGCGTTGATGGGACGGAGAGACAGCCTGGTGCGGGGTGCCGGCACTGGTGGTACGGGGCTGCGGACACGCACCTCAGGGCGAATGCCTTGCATACTACGCCAAATCAACTGCTCTCTTTCTTCACACTCCCCCAATTCTATTAACACCTCCTCGAGTGTCTCCTCATCTCCCATCCGTTCACTCTCCTCCATTCTGTCCAATAACTCCTTGACCCTCTCAGACTCAGCTTTGCCGATAGCTCCAATAACATCCATGGCTCCTTACGGTAAACAGGGGGAGTTGGCTCAGGTCTGGCTCCTGACTCTGCCACACTCTCCCTGTGCCCCCCCAATACATTTTTGGGGCTGCCTCTCGGGCTTCCAGCCGCTCTGCCGTGCTAGCTCCTCATAATGCCGCCTCTCTGCTTTCGCTGCCTCCAGCTCGGCTTTGGGGCGACAATATTCCCCTGGCTCTGCCCAGGGTCCTTTCCCGTCAAGGATCTCCTCCCAAGTCCATTTCTCCAAATAGTGCAGCCTCTCCCACTGCTGCTTCTCCTGCTGCTGCTGCTGCTGCACCTTTTGCTTCTCCTGCTGCTGCTGCTGCACCTTTTGCTTCTCCTGCTGCTGCTGCTGCTGCACCTTTTGCTTCTCCTGCTGCTGCTGCTGCACCTGTTGCTCCTCCTGCTGCTGCTGCTGCACCTGTTGCTTCTCCTGCTGCTGCTGCTGCACCTGTTGCTCCTCCTGCTGCTGCTGCTGCACCTGTTGCTCCTCCTGCTGCTGCTGCTGCACCTGTTGCTCCTCCTGCTGCTGCTGCTGCACCTGTTGCTCCTCCTGCTGCTGCTGCTGCACCTGTTGCTTCTCCTGCTGCTGCTGCTGCTGCTGCTGCTGCTACTTCTAGTAAACTTAGTACAAACTTGCCTTTTCGCCTTATTATTTTTGGAATCGCTCTTGATAAATGATAGTTGACTTAAGTACTCGCTATATGCTCTAGAAAGAACACAAGTATGTATTTTTTAACACACACAAAGTCGCACAACACACACTCAACTCTTATTTTGAAGGCTAGGTTTGAACAGGATATGCCTTTGGCCAACGATACAAGACTATGGATTTAGCCCAACCCACATCACCAGTAATGAGAAATGGAACCGATTCGTTATTTTCTAAGATCATTATCTACCGATTAGTGCTTTTTTGTTTTCGACAATATAATATCTTCCAACTGAAAAATAAAAAAACTTGGTTTTGGTATTTCGAATTTGGACACATGAAAAGAAAAATAAATATATTATTACATGGAAATAGAACAATCTTGTTGTTTTTATATTTTGTCCGCTACTCACATTTAGAGATAAGTGGGAAATCAAAGCATTTTGCATTAGACCATTTACTGGCGTTGAAATTGACACAAGGAAAAATGTGATTTTTAAAAATTCATTTCCTCGTTTGGCCTTGCCGAGATGAAAGGAAATTTGAATTACCCATAAACCAGTTTCCATGTGTTTTTTTTCTCCAGTTGCGTTAGTTTCAAAAGCACATAGGCCTACAACCTGATCGATACTAGTGATTTATTGACTCTTGTCAAAGCAACAGGGTTTTTGGTGTGTGTGCAGTTTATAAATTGCTTGTTTAAAATATATAAGTTGTATAAAAGCCCCTTATATTTGAATTTTGAATACCACAAAATGTCATTAGATCAACAGTATTTTTAATGTAGAGATTCCGGTAAACTCTTTCATGTGTCCTACCAATTGCTATTGGATTATTCACCATGGCAACCAATTGTTAGACTAAAAACTGAACTACAGTTATTTCTCTGTTTTCATTCGGCTTTCGTTGGAGAACAGCTTTCGTTGGAGACCGCTTGACTTAAAAAAATGTTTTAACCTTTATTTAACATTTATTTAACTAGGCAAGTAAGCTAAGAACCCATTTTTATTTACAATGATGGCCTATACAACTTTTCCCACATTTTGTTACAGCCTTATTCTAAAATTGATTAAATGACATTTTCCCTCATCAATCTACACACAATATCTCATAATAACAAAGCAAAAAGAAAACATGTTTTTGGAAGAAAACCCCCAGAAATACCTTATTTTCCATATGTATTCAGGCCCTTTGCTATAAGACTCTAATTGACATAGAAACATTTATATAGGCCTAGCTATACATAAATATGATTCGAAAAAACGTTTTATAAAAAAAAAAAAAGGGAAAAAAAAGGCTACATGAATGCACACTAGACTGAAACTATATAACTGGGCTTTTATTTTGAACCTGTGACCGTGGGCTTTTATGTCGTCATTTGAGTGGGCGTGTCTAAATAATTTATTGTTCAACTCTTTCTTCTTGTTGGTCTCAGCCTTCACAGAGCGGCATCGAACCCAACAACAGCCCTGTCTATCTGTGAGAGAGGGAAATGAAAAGGAGGCTACAGAAGAAATACTTCATTTTAATTATAGGATATTCCGTGTTACTTCTGTTAATTCCGTATATGCTGGACTACAGGAGTAAATCAGGGCATATTAAACATGGCAAGCAACAGCCGAGGTGCCCCGACCTCGATGTGTGGAATAACGGGGACAAGTTCAGCAACACTACGGCTACCGTGGAAGAGACGGTAGTCAACAGGAGCCAGTCTAAAATACACGTTTATTTACATGCTACATGGAGGACGGGGTCATCGTTCTTAGGAGAGTTATTCAATCAACACCCCGATGTGTTTTACCTCTACGAGCCCATGTGGCATATATGGCAGGCTCTCTATCCAGGAGATGCGGTCAGTCTGCAAGGAGCCGTGCGTGATATGATGAAGGCGTTATTACGATGCGACTTCTCAGTTTTAAAACTGTACACAGGGAGCCAAAATATCACCACGTCTTTTATATTTGGATGGAGAAAGAACAAAGTGATCTGCTCTGAACCTCTATGCGAGGCGTACAAGAGAAACGACGTGGGATTAGTCCAAGATGACGTCTGTGGGAAGTGTCCAAGGAAAGATATCAAAGAGTTGGAGAGGGAGTGCAAGAAGTACCGCGTCGTGGTAATCAAAGGTGTGCGGGTTCTGGACCTCGGTGTACTCGTCCCGTTAATGAGAGATCCCGCTTTAAATCTCCAGATCATTCAGTTGTTTAGAGACCCGCGGGCAGTGCACAATTCACGACTGAAATCGAAACAAGCTCTGGTCAAGGAGAGCATACAGGTACTGAGGAGTAAAAAACAGACGGAGAAATACAAGCGTCTACTGGTGCCAAACAACAGGGGGAACCGGGCAGAGAATTATGTATCTAGCGCAATGGAGCTAATATGTGACAACTGGCTGAACGACATGATGCTCATGATGAACGCGCCCCCCTGGGTGAAGAGGAATTACATCAAGATCCGCTACGAGGACTTGGTTCTACACCCCATGGAGGAACTCAGGAGACTCTACAGCTTCTCCAAACTCTCCTCCTTTCCTGCCATGGATAAGTTCGTGTTGAACATGACCCACGGACACGGTTACTCCTCAGACAAACCGTTTGTAATATCGTCCAGAGACGCTAAGGAAGCCATCTTCGCATGGAGAGAGCGGTTGAACATTGAGCAGATCTCCCAAGTGGAAGACTACTGCAGTGAGGTCATGAGACAACTGGGCTATCAGAAGAACAGTGTGGATCAAACATAGACATTACAGCATCAAGATGGTGGTGATGGAGGTATGTACTGTGATGATGATGATGATGGTTTGTAGGTATGTGATGATGATGGTATGTAGGCCTGTGATGATAATGGTTTGTAGGCCTGTCATGATGATGGTTTGTAGGCCTGTTGTGATGATGGTTTGTAGGCCTGTGATGATGATGATGGTTTGTAGGCCTGTGATGATAATGGTTTGTAGGCCTGTCATGATGATGGTTTGTAGGCCTGTCGTGATGATGGTTTGTAGGCCTGTGATGATGATGATGGTTTGTAGGTATGTGATGATGATGGTATGTAGGCCTGTGATGATAATGGTTTGTAGGCCTGTCATGATGATGGTTTGTAGGCCTGTGATGATGATGATGGTATGTAGGCCAGTGATGATGATGGTATGTAGGCCTGTGATGATGGTGGTTTGTAGGCCTGTGGTGGTGATGGTGGTTTGTAGGCCTGTGATGGTGGTTTGTAGGCCTGTGGTGGTGATGATGATGGTTTGTAGGCCTGTGGTGGTGATGATGATGATGGTTTGTAGGCCTGTGGTGGTGATGATGATGATGGTTTGTAGGCCTGTGGTGGTGATGATGATGATGGTTTGTAGGCCTGTGGTGGTGATGATGATGATGGTTTGTAGGCCTGTGGTGGTGATGATGATGATGGTTTGTAGGCCTGTGGTGGTGATGATGATGATGGTTTGTAGGCCTGTGGTGGTGATGATGATGATGGTTTGTAGGCCTGTGGTGGTGATGATGATGATGGTTTGTAGGCCTGTGGTGGTGATGATGATGATGATGGTTTGTAGGCCTGTGGTGGTGATGATGATGGTTTGTAGGCCTGTGGTGGTGATGATGATGATGGTTTGTAGGCCTGTGGTGGTGATGATGATGGTTTGTAGGACTGTGATGATAATGGTTTGTAGGCCTGTGATGATGATAATGGTTTGTAGGCCTGTGATGATGATGATGATGATGATGATGAAGGATTTCACCATGAGGCCAATGGTAACTTTAAAACAGTCACAGAGTTCAATGGCTGTGATAGGAGAAACAGAGGATGGATCAACAACATTGTAGTTACTCCACAATACCAACCTAACTGACAGAGTGAAAAGAAGGAAACCAGAACATAATAAATATATTCCAAAACAAGCATCCTGTTTGCAACAAGGCACTAAAGTAAAACTGCAAAAAATGTGGCAAAGAAATTAACTTTCTGTCCTGAATACAAAGCTTTATTTTTTTGGGCAAACACATCACTGAGTACCACTCTTCATATTTTCAAGCATGGTGGTGGCTGCATCATGTTATGGGTATGCTTGTCATCGGCAAGGAATTTTTCTAGGATAAAGAGAAACTGAATAGAGCCAAACACAGGCAAATTCCTAGAGGACAACCTGGGAAAAAACTGGGAGACAAATTCAGCTCTCAGCAGGACAATAACCTAGAACAAAAGGTCAAATCTACACTGGCATTGTTTACCAAGACGACATTAAATGTTCCTGAGTGGCCTCGTCACAGTTTTGATTGAGCCTTTTACTGCAGTGGGCTAAATCAGAATCACAGTGTTTATTGGTAGTCTTAAATAAATCTACTTTAAAACAAAACACACACATGGTTATGGGCTTAAAAAGAGGACACCTGTACCATGTCAGATATAAAGTTGAAATATATAATATAGAGTTTGCATCCCAATATTACACCTTATATACATCACAGAAGACTGAACTATAACGAAACCATTTGACATAGAAACACCGGATTTGTGGCATAAAAAATAATAAGAAAAGGACATTTTTTTCTAACATTCCACCAATGAGGCCATTCGGTCATTTGACTGTAGGAAAGGGCTACATCGGCTTGGAAATGTCTGTTAAGCAATGATCAACAACCAACTTGACAGAGCCTGAAGAATGGCTTACCTAGAAAAACTTACAAAAGGACTAATTCAAGGTAAAACGGAGTTGAAGCACTTGAACTGAGAAATTGAAGAATTTAAAAAAATAACTCACATCTGTAATCGCTCTTAGAGACCAGAGCGACTACAGCTGTAATCGCTCTTAGAGACCAGGGCGACTACAGCTGTAATCGCTCTTAGAGACCAGAGAGACTCACAGCTGTAATCGCTCTTAGAGACCCAGAAAGACTCACAGCTGTAATCGCTCTTAGAGACCAGGGCGACTACAGCTGTAATCGCTCTTAGAGACCAGAGAGACTCACAGCTGTAATCGCTCTTAGAGACCCAGAAAGACTCACAGCTGTAATCGCTGCCAAAGGTGATTCTAACTCAGGGCTGTGAATACTTATGAAAATGAGAGTTCTGTATTTCATTCTCAATACATTAGCTAACATGTTTTCACTTTGTCATTATGGGGTATTGTGACGTCATTATGGGGTATTGTGACGTCATTATGGGGTATTGTGTGTAAATGGGTGAGAAACATATTGAATCCATTTTGAATTCAGGCTGTAACAACAAAATGTGAAATAAGTCAAGGGGTATGAATACTTTCTGAAGGCCACTATATGGGTCAACTGTGTGTGACTCTCCAAGACTCTGCCAAGGCAGCAGCTACTCTTCCTGGGCTCCAGCAAAATGAGGGCAGTTTTACATGTTAAAAACATTAGAATACATTCATAACAGATTTCACAACATATTAAGTGTGTGCCCTCAGGCCTCTACTCTACTACTATCACTTATCTATAACACAAAATCCATGTGTACATGTTTGTATGTTATTGTGTGTGTGTATGCATGTGCTTGTTTGTGTCTCTTCACAGTCCCCGTTGTTCCATAAGGTGTATTTTTATCTGTTTTTAAATCTGATTATACTGCTGCATCAGTTACCTGATGTGGAATAGAGTTCCATGTAGTCATGGCTCTATGTAGTACTGTGGAATAGAGTTCCATGTAGTCATGGCTCTATGTAGTACTGTGGAATAGAGTTCCATGTGGTCATGGCTCTATGTAGTACTGTGGAATAGAGTTCCATGTAGTCATGGCTCTATGTAGTACTGTGGAATAGAGTTCCATGTAGTCATGGCTCTATGTAGTACTGTGGAATAGAGTTCCATGTAGTCATGGCTCTATGTAGTACTGTGGAATAGAGTTCCATGTAGTCATGGCTCTGTGTAGTACTGTGGAATAGAGTTCCATGTAGTCATGGCTCTATGTAGTACTGTGGAATAGAGTTCCATGTAGTCATGGCTCTATGTAGCACTGTGGAATAGAGGTCCATGTAGTCATGGCTCTATGTAGTACTGTGGAATAGAGTTCCATGTAGTCATGGCTCTATGTAGTACTGTGGAATAGAGTTCCATGTAGTCATGGCTCTATGTAGTACTGTGGAATAGAGTTCCATGTAGTCATGGCTCTATGTAGTACTGTGCGCCTCCCATAGTCTGTTCTGGACTTGGGAACTGTGAAGAGACCTCTGGTGGCATGTCTTGTGGGGTATGCATGGGTGTCTGAGCTGTGTGCCAGTAGTTCAGACAGACCTCTGGTGGCATGTCTTGTGGGGTATGTATGGGTGTCTGAGCTGTGTGCCAGTAGTTCAGACAGACCTCTGGTGGCATGTCTTGTGGGGTATACATGGGTGTCTGAGCTGTGTGCCAGTAGTTCAGACAGACCTCTGGTGGCATGTCTTGTGGGATATGTATGGGTGTCTGAGCTGTGTGCCAGTAGTTCAGACAGACAGCTCTGTGCATTCAATATGTCAATACCTCTCACAAATACAATGAACTGATGAAGTTAATCTCTCCTCCTATTTGAGTCAGGAGAGATTGACATGCATGTCATTAATGTTAGCTCTCTGTGTACATCCAAGGGCCAGCCGTGCTGCCCTGTTCTGAGTCCCTCTTTGTGGCACCTGACCACATGACTGAACAGGACCTGCCTTGTTGATAGTGTTAAGAAGGCAGAGCATCGCTTTATTATAGACAGACTTCTCCCTCATTTTAGCTACTACTGCATCAATATGTTTTGACCATGACAGTTTACAATCTAGTGTTACTCCAAGCAGTTTAGTCACCTCAACTTGCTCAATATCCACAGTATTCATGACAAGATTTAGTTGAGGTTTAGTGGATGATTTGTCCCAAATGCAATGCTTTTAGTTTTTGAAATATTTAGGGCAAATTTATTCCTTGCCACCCATTCTGAGATTAACTACAGCTCTTTAATTGTTGCTGTCATTTCAGTCACTGTAGTAGCTGATGTGTATTGCATTGAGTCATCTGCATACATGGACACCATCTTTAGCATAGACTGAAAAAAGTAAGGGGCCTTGACAGCTGCCCTGGGGAATTCCTGATTCTACCTAGATTATGTTGGAGAGGCTTCCATTAAAGAACACCCTCTGTGTTCTGTTTAGACAGGTTGCTCTTTATCCACAATTTAAATTGTATTTAACCTTTTTATTTAACTAAGCAAGTCGGTTAAGAAACAAATTCTTATTTACATTGATGGCCTACCAAAAGTCAAAAGGCCTCCTGACATGTGTTGCTATGTTGCAACACATGACAACATAGCTTGGTAGCATCACAACATGACACCACAGCATGATAGCAACACAACATGACAACATAGCATGGTAGCAACATAGCATGGTAGCAACACAACATGACACCACAGCATGGCAGCAACACAACATGACCACAGCATGGCAGCAACACAACATGACCACAGCATGGCAGCAACACAACATGACCACAGCATGGCAGCAACACAACATGACCACAGCATGGCAGCAACACAACATGACCACAGCATGGCAGCAACACAACATGACCACAGCATGGCAGCAACACAACATGACCACAGCATGGCAGCAACACAACATGACCACAGCATGGCAGCAACACAACATGACCACAGCATGGCAGCAACACAACATGACCACAGCATGGCAGAAACACAACATGACAACATAGCATGGTAGCACCGCAACACATGACAACACAACATAGCATGGTAGCACCACAACATGACACCACAACATGGCAGCAACACAACATGACAACACAACATGACAACATAGCATGTTAGCAACACAACATGACACCACAACATGGCAGCAACACAACATAACCACAGCATGGCAGCAACACAACATGACAACACAACATGGCAGCAACACAACATAAAAACACAACATAGCATGGTAGCAACACACTACAGCATGGTAGCAACACAACATGACTCCACAGCATGGTAGCAACACAACATGATACCACAGCATGTCAGCAACACATGACCACAGCATGATAGCAACACAACACACCACAACATGGTAGCAACACAACATGACAACACAACATAGCATGGTAGCAACACACCACAGCATGGTAGCAACACAACATGACAACACAACATAACAACATAGCATGGTAGCAATACAACATAACAACATAGCATGGTAGCAACACAACATGACAACATAGCATGGTAGCAACACAACATAACAACATAGCATGGTAGCAACACAACATAACAACACATTATAACATGGGGTGTAAAGCCATAACACATGTTTTTCCAACAATAGACTATGATCAATAATGTCAAAAGCCGCAAGAATTCTAACAAAAACAGACCCCACAATCATTTTATCATACATTTTTCACAGCCAATCATCAGTCATTTGTGTAACTGAGCTTGTTGAGTGTCCTTCCCTATAAGCGTTATTAAAGTCTGTTGTCAATTTGTTTACTGTAAAATAGCATTGTATCTGGTCAAACACCATTTTCCCCAGAAGTTTAATAAGAGTTGGTAACAGGCTGATTGGTCGGCTACTGAGCCAGTAAAGGGGGCTTTACTATTTTTAGGTAGATAAATAACTTTCGCTTCCCTCCAGGCCTGAGGGCACACACTCTCTAGTAGGCATAAATTGAAGATGTGGCAAATATCGTCTGCTATTATTCCATCCAGATTGTCAGACCCCGGTGGCTCGTCATTGTTGATAGACAACAATAATTTGTTCTTCCATACTAACTTTACGGAACTAAACATGTAAATGCTCGTCTTTCATAAGTCCGTTTATACTTGTGCAGTGTCAGCGTTTGTTGCTGGCATGTCGTCCCTAAGTTTGTCTTGCCAATGAAAAAAATCATTGAAGTAGTTGGAAAGATCAGTGGGTTTTGTGACGAATGAGACATCTGATTCAATAAATGGATGTAATTTAAGGTGCTCCAAAGCTTTTGACTTATCTTTGTTCCATAGTGTCGGTTCTTCCCCTTTCTATTCAGTTTGGTCACATGATTTCTGCAGTACGTTTGCAATTTTGATTGTACAGCCAGACTTATTTGCCATCTATTTTGCCTCATCCCTCTACACCAAACCAGTTTTCTATTCCTCATCAATCCACAGGGATAGAACAGTTTTTACTTAGTCGTTTTCTTAATGGGTTCATGCTTATTAGTAACTGGGATAGGCAAATGTGTCAAGTGCAGCGTCTGGTTGCTCCTCATTACACACCGCAGACCAGCAGCGTCTGGTTGCTCCTCATTACACACCGCAGACCAGCAGCGTCTGGTTGCTCCTCATTACACACCGCAGACCAGCAGCGTCTGGTTGCTCCTCATTACACACCGCAGACCAGCAGCGTCTGGTTGCTCCTCATTACTCACCACAGACCAACAGCGTCTGGTTGCTCCTCATTACACACCGCAGACCAGCAGCGCCTGGTTGCTCCTCATTACACACCGCAGACCAGCAGCGTCTGGTTGCTCCTCATTACACACCGCAGACCAGCAGCGTCTGGTTGCTCCTCATTACACACCGCAGACCAGCAGCGCCTGGTTGCTCCTCATTACACACCGCAGACCAGCAGCGCCTGGTTGCTCCTCATTACACACCGCAGACCAGCAGCGTCTGGTTGCTCCGCATTACACACCGCAGACCAGCAGCGTCTGGTTGCTCCTCATTACACACCGCAGACCAGCAGTGTCTGGTTGCTCCTCATTACACACCACAGACCAGCAGCGTCTGGTTGCTCCTCATTACACACCGCAGACCAGCAGCGTCTGGTTGCTCCTCATTACACACCGCAGACCAGCAGCGCCTGGTTGCTCCTCATTACACACCGCAGACCAGCAGCGCCTGGTTGCTCCTCATTACACACCGCAGACCAGCAGCGTCTGGTTGCTCCTCATTACACACCGCAGACCAGCAGCGTCTGGTTGCTCCTCATTACACACCGCAGACCAGCAGCGTCTGGTTGCTCCTCATTACACACCGCAGACCAGCAGCGTCTGGTTGCTCCTCATTACACACCACAGACCAGCAAATATGATTTACATCAACAACATAGGAATCACTACAAAACTTATTGAATGACCTCTTATACACTATATTAGGCCCAGCCTGACCTCTTATACACTATATTAGGCCCAGCCTGTCCTCTTATTCACTATATTAGGCCCATCCTGTCCTCTTATACACTATATTAGGCCCAGCCTGTCCTCTTATACACTATATTAGGCCCAGCCTGACCTCTTATACACTATATTAGGCCCAGCCTGTCCTCTTATACACTATATTAGGCCCAGCCTGACCTCTTATACACTATATTAGGCCCAGCCTGTCCTCTTATACACTATATTAGGCCCAGCCTGTCCTCTTATACACTATATTAGGCCCAGCCTGACCTCTTATACACTATATTAGGCCCAGCCTGACCTCTTATACACTATATTAGGCCCAGCCTGACCTCTTATACACTATATTAGGCCCAGCCTGTCCTCTTATTCACTATATTAGGCCCAGCCTGTCCTCTTATTCACTATATTAGGCCCAGCCTGTCCTCTTATACACTATATTAGGCCCAGCCTGTCCTCTTATACACTATATTAGGCCCAGCCTGTCCTCTTATACACTATATTAGGCCCAGCCTGACCTCCTATACACTATATTAGGCCCAGCCTGTCCTCTTATACACTATATTAGTTCCAGCCTGACCTCTTATTCACTATATTAGGCCCAGCCTGACCTCTTATACACTATATTAGTTCCAGCCTTTGGAACTTAGGTTTTCCTGGTTATGGCTACTATATTGTGATCACATCATCCTATGGATCTGGATGCTGCTTTAGAGCCGAGTTCTGCAGCATTAGTAAAGATGTGATCACTACATCTGATGGATCTGGATGCTGCTTTAGAGCAGAGTTCTGCAGCATTAGTAAAGATGTGATCACTACATCTGATGGATCTGGATGCTGCTTTAGAGCAGAGTTCTGCAGCATTAGTAAAGATGTGATCACTACATTAATACATGTTGCTGATTTCATTCCTGTGCTGTTTACACTTTAAAGCTTTTCCTTGAGTGGGCAGCTTGATGAAAGCCACTCAATATTTAAATCATCCAGAAATATACCTCTCTGTTGATGTCACAGACATTATCAAGCATTTCACACGTTATCGAGATACTGACTGTTAGCACTTGGTGGTCTATAGCAGCTTCCCACCAGAATGGTCTTTAGGTGAGGCAGATGAACCTGTAGCCATATTACTTCAACAGTATTTAACATTATCCAGATACTGACTGTCTATAGCAGCTTCCCACCAGAATGGGCTTTAGGTGAGGCAGATGAACCTGTAGCCATATTACTACAACAGTATTTAACATGAGATCCTCTCTATTCTTTACAGGAATGTGGTTCTGAATATAAACAGCAACACCTCCACCTTTGGCATTTCTATATTTTCTGTAGATGTTATAACCTTCTATTACTAAAACTGTATCATCTAAGGTATTATCTAGCTGAGTTTCAGAATATGAATGTGATCTGTTACTAGCAAATTATTGACTTCATGAACCTTGCTTCTTAAGCTACATACAGTGCCTTGCGAAAGTATTCGGCCCCCTTGAACTTTGCGACCTTTTGCCACATTTCAGGCTTCAAACATAAAGATATAAAACTGTATTTTTTTGTGAAGAATCAACAACAAGTGGGACACAATCATGAAGTGGAATGACATTTATTGGATATTTCAAACTTTTTTAACAAATCAAAAACTGAAAAATTGGGCGTGCAAAATTATTCAGCCCCCTTAAGTTAATACTTTGTAGCGCCACCTTTTGCTGCGATTACAGCTGTAAGTCGCTTGGGGTATGTTTCTATCAGTTTTGCACATCGAGAGACTGACATTTTTTCTCATTCCTCCTTGCAAAACAGCTCGAGCTCAGTGAGGTTGGATGGAGAGCATTTGTGAACAGCAGTTTTCAGTTCTTTCCACAGATTCTCGATTGGATTCAGGTCTGGACTTTGACTTGGCCATTCTAACACCTGGATATGTTTATTTTTGAACCATTCCATTGTAGATTTTGCTTTATGTTTTGGATCATTGTCTTGTTGGAAGACAAATCTCCGTCCCAGTCTCAGGTCTTTTGCAGACTCCATCAGGTTTTCTTCCAGAATGGTCCTGTATTTGGCTCCATCCATCTTCCCATCAATTTTAACCATCTTCCCTGTCCCTGCTGAAGAAAAGCAGGCCCAAACCATGATGCTGCCACCACCATGTTTGACAGTGGGGATGGTGTGTTCAGCTGTGTTGCTTTTACGCCAAACATAACGTTTTGCATTGTTGCCAAAAAGTTCAATTTTGGTTTCATCTGACCAGAGCACCTTCTTCCACATGTTTGGTGTGTCTCCCAGGTGGCTTGTGGCAAACTTTAAACAACACTTTTTCTGGATATCTTTAAGAAATGGCTTTCTTCTTGCCACTCTCCCATAAAGGCCAGATTTGTGCAATATACGACTGAATGTTGTCCTATGGACAGAGTCTCCCACCTCAGCTGTAGATCTCTGCAGTTCATCCAGAGTGATCATGGGCCTCTTGGCTGCATCTCTGATCAGTCTTCTCCTTGTATGAGCTGAAAGTTTAGAGAGACGGCCTGGTCTTGGTAGATTTGCAGTGGTCTGATACTCCTTCCATTTCAATATTATCGCTTGCACAGTGCTCCTTGGGATGTTTAAAGCTTGGGAAATCTTTTTGTATCCAAATCCGGCTTTAAACTTCTTCACAACAGTATCTCGGACCTGCCTGGTGTGTTCCTTGTTCTTCATGATGCTCTCTGCGCTTTTAACGGACCTCTGAGACTATCACAGTGCAGGTGCATTTATACGGAGACTTGATTACACACAGGTGGATTGTATTTAACATCATTAGTCATTTAGGTCAACATTGGATCATTCAGAGATCCTCACTGAACTTCTGGAGAGAGTTTGCTGCACTGAAAGTAAAGGGGCTGAATAATTTTGCACGCCCAATTTTTCAGTTTTTGATTTGTTAAAAAAGTTTGAAATATCCAATAAATGTCGTTCCACTTCATGATTGTGTCCCACTTGTTGTTGATTCTTCACAAAAAAATACAGTTTTATATCTTTATGTTTGAAGCCTGAAATGTGGCAAAAGGTCGCAAAGTTCAAGGGGGCCGAATACTTTCGCAAGGCACTGTATATTACCGCGGGCTATTTTTAACACATTTCTGGGAAGCTTGGTTGTTTTTATTACTTTACTGGCAGAGGTAGACAGACATACTCAGGTTATTTTTTATTAATGCAGGGTGAGATGCACACAGTGGTCTTCCTACTAGGACACACCACCTCAGTGTTAACAGTGGTCTTCCTATAGGACACACCTCCTCAGTGTTAACAGTGGTCTTCCTACTAGGACACACAACCTCAGTGTTAACAGTGGTCTTCCTATAGGACACACCACCTCAGTGTTAACAGTGGTCTTCCTACTAGGACACACCACCTCAGTGTTAACAGTGGTCTTCCTACTAGGACACACTGCCTCAGTGTTAACAGTGGTCTTCCTACTAGGACACACCACCTCAGTGTTAACAGTGGTCTTCCTACTAGGACACACCACCTCAGTGTTAACAGTGGTCTTCCTACTAGGACACACTGCCTCAGTGTTAACAGTGGTCTTCCTACTAGGACACACCACCTCAGTGTTAACAGTGGCCTTCCTACTAGGACACACCTCCTTAGTGTTAACAGTGGTCTTCCTACTAGGACACACCTCCTTAGTGTTAACAGTGGTCTTCCTACTAGGACACACCACCTCAGTGTTAACAGTGTTCTTCCTACTAGGACACACTGCCTCAGTGTTAACAGTTGTCTTCCTACTAGGACACACCACCTCAGTGTTAACAGTGGTCTTCCTACTAGGACACACTGCCTCAGTGTTAACAGTGGTCTTCCTACTAGGACACACCACCTCAGTGTTAACAGTGGCCTTCCTATAGGACACACCACCTCAGTGTTAACAGTGGTCTTCCTACTAGGACACACCTCCTCAGTGTTAACAGTGGTCTTCCTATAGGACACACCACCTCAGTGTTAACAGTGGTCTTCCTACTAGGACACACCACCTCAGTGCTAACAGTGGTCTTCCTACTAGGACACACCTCCTCAGTGTTAACAGTGGTCTTCCTATAGGACACACCACCTCAGTGTTAACAGTGGTCTTCCTACTAGGACACACCACCTCAGTGCTAACAGTGGTCTTCCTACTAGGACACACCTCCTCAGTGTTAACAGTGGTCTTCCTATAGGACACACCACCTCAGTGTTAACAGTGGTCTTCCTACTAGGACACACCACCTCAGTGTTAACAGTGGCCTTCCTACTAGGACACACCTCCTTAGTGTTAACAGTGGTCTTCCTACTAGGACACACCACCTCAGTGTTAACAGTGGTCTTCCTACTAGGACACACCTCCTTAGTGTTAACAGTGGTCTTCCTACTAGGACACACCTCCTCAGTGTTAACAGTGGTCTTCCTATAGGACACACCACCTCAGTGTTAACAGTGGTCTTCCTGCTAGGACACACCTCCTCAGTGTTAACAGTGGTCTTCCTGCTAGGACACACCACCTCAGTGTTAAGTGGTCTTCCTGCTAGGACACACCACCTCAGTGTTAAGTGGTCCTCCTACTAGGACACACCACCTCAGTGTTAACAGTGGTCTTCCTGCTAGGACACACCACCTCAGTGTTAAGTGGTCTTCCTGCTAGGACACACCACCTCAGTGCTAACAGTGGTCTTCCTATAGGACACACCACCTCAGTGTTAACAGTGATCTTCCTACTAGGACACATCTCCTCAGTGTTAACAGTGGTCTTCCTACTAGGACACACCACCTCAGTGCTAACAGTGGTCTTCCTATAGGACACACCACCTCAGTGTTAACAGGGGTCTTCCTACTAGGACACATCTCCTCAGTGTTAACAGTGGTCTTCCTATAGGACACACCTCCTTAGTGCTAACAGTGTAACTCTTGTTCATAGGCACATGATTACTGCAGACAACAGCTGTAGGATCAACAGAGGCTTTCAGGCAGTTAGAGGGACATATATTAGGTGACGTACATTGTGTCTACCAACACCCCGGGTGTAATGTACATTTGCCTGAAGCATTATGACAACTCAGCGTCACAATGTTAGGGATTAACTGAGCTGGACTTGGGTCATTGATAAGTCATTGTCTCAACGCAGCCTTATAATGTAGGTTAACAGCAACAAGATATCATGATGAAACAGCAGTTTGAATTTGTTATTCTATTGGTCATATTGGTAACAATAAATAGTGATGTAGTCTTTTCAACATTGTATTAGTGAAAAAGCTGTGTGCATTAATGAAATAGATGCCTGGGGATCACTGTCCCAAGCCAATGCATATCTCCGGAGTAGGCGGTAGGCCTATTTCACTGTAGTCAGGGAATGGACTCTGTTCCATGTCAGTTAGTATCTAAGTCCTGACTAACCACTAGAGTCCACAGACTATGAAGTAACCACACACAACCACAGGAGTGTCTGATATCTCACACATATCTGTTATCACACATGAATTACCCGGTTGAACAAGCCAAGTTGTGCCCTCCGCTCTGGGGTGACTTTGTCCAGCCAAGTATTATTAGAAATATCACCTCAGTCTGAGATCAGCATGAAACATCTCAGGATGAGATCAATGGATTGTAAAACCACACTAGTACTGCAGTAAGACCCATAGACCCACTAGTACTGCAGTAAGACCCATAGACCCACTAGTACTGCAGTAAGACCCATAGACCCACTAGTACCGCAGTAAGACCCATAGACCCACTAGTACTGCAGTAAGACCCATAGACCCACTAGGACCGCAGTAAGACCCATAGACCCACTAGGACCGCAGTAAGACGTATAAACCCACTAGTACTGCAGTAAGACCCATAGACCCACTAGTACTGCAGTAAGACCCATAGACACACTAGTACCGCAGTAAGACCCATAGACCTCACAGTACTACAGTTAGACCCACTAGTACTGCAGTAAGACCCATAGACCTACTAGTGCTGCAGTAAGACCCATAGACCCACTAGTACCGCAGTAAGACCCATAGACCCACTAGTACCGCAGTAAGACCCATAGACCCACTAGGACCGCAGTAAGACCCATAGACCCACTAGTACCGCAGTAAGACCCATAGACCTCACAGTACTGCAGTTAGACCCACTAGTACCGCAGTAAGACCCATAGACCCACTAGTACCGCAGTAAGACCCATAGACCTCACAGTACTGCAGTTAGACCCACTAGTACTGCAGTTAGACCCATAGACCCACTAGTACTGCAGTAAGACCCATAGACCTCACAGTACTGCAGTTAGACCCACTAGTACCGCAGTAAGACCCATAGACCCACTAGTACCGCAGTAAGACCCATAGACCTCACAGTACTGCAGTTAGACCCACTAGTACTGCAGTTAGACCCATAGACCCACTAGTACCGCAGTAAGACCCATAGACCTCACAGTACTGCAGTTAGACCCACTAGTACTGCAGTTAGACCCACTAGTACCGCAGTAAGACCTATAACTGACCAGGTTAACATCATCACAACACTCCTCCGGCACGTCAGAGGGTAGACTGTACTATGTAGGCTTCACTGAGTCCTTCTGACGGGAAACGGAATGGTAGGGAAATATTTTCTTCCTCCTAATTTATTTAAAAAAAAATGTTTTATTTCACCTTTATTTAACCAGGTAGGCCAGTTGAGAACACCTTTATTTAACCAGGTAGGCCAGTTGAGAACAAGTTCTCATTTACAACTGTGACCTGGCCAAGATAAAGCAAAGCAGTGCAGCACAAACAACAACACAGAGTTACACATAAACAAACGTACAATCAATAACACAACAGAAATATCCATCTACAGTGTGTGCAAATAGAGTAAGGTTAGGGAGGTAAGGCACTAATGAGGGACTGATGTTTATAAAGGCCTCTGGTAGGGAGGGAGGGAGGGAGGGGGGGGTTGGCAGGAACTGAATCACACCCCCAGGCAGCAGCAGGCCTGCCCTGCTGGCGAGAACTGAACATAGGGACCATTGTATGAGTCTGGGCTCAGTCTGTCACCATACATCTCCTCTGACAAGCCCAGCCTTCAGGGCCAGGGGGGGAGGGAGGCCAGCACCAGACACCAGTCACAGGGGAGGGAGACCAGCACCAGACACCAGTCACAGGGGAGGGAGACCAGCACCAGTCACATGGGAGGAGGGAGACCAGCATTAGTCACAGGGGAGGAGGGAGACCAGCACCAGTCACAGGGGAGGAGGGAGACCAGCACCAGTCACAGGGGAGGAGGGAGACCAGCACCAGTCACAGGGGAGGAGGGAGACCAGCACCAGTCACAGGGGAGGAGGGAGACCAGCACCAGTCACAGGGGAGGAGGGAGACCAGCACCAGTCACAAGGGAGGAGGGAGACCAGCACCAGTCACAGGGGAGGAGGGAGACCAGCACCATTCACAGGAGGAGAGTTAGACCAGCACCATACACCAGTCACGGGGGGGGGGGGGGCAGCACCATTCACAGGAGGAGAGGGAGACCAGCACCATACACCAGTCACAGGGGGGAGGGAGACCAGCACCAGACACCAGTCACAGGGGAGGGAGGCCAGCACCATACACCAGTCAGGGGGGGAGGGAGACCAGGACCATACACCAGTCACAGGGGGGGAGGGAGACCAGCACCATACACCAGTCACAAGGGGGGAGGGAGACTAGCAACATACACCAGTCACAAGGGGGGAGGGAGGCCAGCACCATACACCAGTCACAGGGAGACCAGCACCAGACACAGGGGAGGGAGACCAGCACCAGACACAGGGGAGGGAGACCAGCACCAGTCACAAGGGAGGGAGACCAGCACCATACACCAGTCACAGGGGAGGGAGACCAGCACCATACACCAGTCACAGGGGAGGGAGACCAGCACCATACACCAGTCACAGGGGAGGGAGGCCAGCACCATACACCAGTCACAGGGGAGGGAGGCCAGCACCATACACCAGTCACAGGGGAGGGAGACCAGCACCATACACCAGTCACAGGGGAGGGAGACCAGCACCAGTCACAGGGGGGAGACCAGCACCATACACCATTCACAGGGGGGAGGGAGACCAGCACCATACACCAGTCACAGGGGAGGGAGACCAGCACCAGTCACAGGGGAGGAGGGAGACCAGCACCAGTCACAGGGGAGGAGGGAGACCAGCACCAGTCACAGGGGAGGAGGGAGACCAGCACCAGTCACAGGGGAGGAGGGAGACCAGCACCAGTCACAGGGGAGGAGGGAGACCAGCACCAGTCACAGGGGAGGAGGGAGACCAGCACCAGTCACAGGGGAGGAGGGAGACAAGCACCAGTCACAGGGGAGGAGGGAGACCAGCACCAGTCACAGGGGAGGGAGACCAGCACCATACACCAGTCACAGGGGAGGGAGACCAGCACCAGTCACAGGGGAGGAGGGAGACCAGCACCAGTCACAGGGGAGGAGGGAGACCAGCACCAGTCACATTGGAGGAGGGAGACCATACACCAGTCACAGGGGAGGAGGGAGACCAGCACCAGTCACAGGGGGGAGACCAGCACCATACACCATTCACACGGGGGGAGGGAGACCAGCACCATACACCAGTCACAGGGGAGGAGGGAGACCAGCACCAGTCACAGGGGGGAGACCAGCACCATACACCAGTCACAGGGGAGGAGGGTGACCAGCACCAGTCACAGGGGAGGGAGACCAGCACCATACACCAGTCACAGGGGAGGGAGACCAGCACCAGTCACAGGGGAGGAGGGAGACCAGCACCAGTCACAGGGGAGGGAGACAAGCACCAGTCACAGGGGAGGAGGGAGACCAGCACCAGTCACAGGGGAGGAGGGAGACAAGCACCAGTCACAGGGGAGGAGGGAGACCAGCACCAGTCACAGGGGAGGGAGACAAGCACCAGTCACAGGGGAGGAGGGAGATCAGCACCAGTCACAGGGGAGGAGGGAGACAAGCACCAGTCACAGGGGAGGAGGGAGACCAGCACCAGTCACAGGGGAGGGAGACCAGCACCATACACCAGTCACAGGGGAGGGAGACCAGCACCAGTCACAGTGGAGGAGGGAGACCAGCACCAGTCACAGGGGAGGAGGGAGACCAGCACCAGTCACAGGGGAGGAGGGAGACCAGCACCAGTCACAGGGGAGGAGGGAGACCAGCACCAGTCACAGGGGAGGAGGGAGACCAGCACCAGTCACAGGGGAGGAGGGAGACCAGCACCAGTCACAGGGGAGGAGGGAGACCAGCACCAGTCACAGGGGAGGAGGGAGACTAGCACCAGTCACAGGGGAGCAGGGAGACCAGCACCAGTCACAGGGGGGAGACCAGCACCATACACCAGTCACAGGGGAGGAGGGAGACCAGCACCAGTCACAGGGGAGGGAGAACGGCACCATACACCAGTCACAGGGGAGGAGGGATACCAGCACCAGTCACAGGGGAGGAGGGAGACCAGCACCAGTCACAGGGGTAGACTAGCAACATACACCAGTCACAAGGGGGGAGGGAGGCCAGCACCAGTCACAGGGGAGGGAGACCAGCACCATACATCAGTCACAGGGGAGGGAGACCAGCACCAGTCACAGGGGGGAGACCAGCACCATACACCATTCACAGGGGGGAGGGAGACCAGCACCAGTCACAGGGGGGAGACCAGCACCATACACCAGTCACAGGGGAGGAGGGAGACCAGCACCAGTCACAGGGGAGGGAGACCAGCACCATACACCAGTCACAGGGGAGGGAGACCAGCACCAGTCACAGGGGAGGAGGGAGACCAGCACCAGTCACAGGGGAGGAGGGAGACCAGCACCAGTCACAGGGGGGGAGGGAGACCAGCACCAGTCACAGGGGAGGAGGGAGACAAGCACCAGTCACAGGGGAGGAGGGAGACCAGCACCAGTCACAGGGGAGGGAGACCAGCACCAGTCACAGGGGAGGAGGGAGACCAGCACCAGTCACAGGGGAGGAGGGAGACCAGCACCAGTCACAGGGGAGGAGGGAGACCATACACCAGTCACAGGGGAGGAGGGAGACCAGCACCAGTCACAGGGGGGAGACCAGCACCATACACCATTCACAGGGGGGGAGGGAGACCAGCACCATACACCAGTCACAGGGGAGGGAGACCAGCACCAGTCACAGGGGAGGGAGACCAGCACCATACACCAGTCACAGGGGAGGAGGGAGACCAGCACCAGTCACAGGGGAGGAGGGAGACCAGCACCAGTCACAGGGGAGGAGGGAGACAAGCACCAGTCACAGGGGAGGAGGGAGACCAGCACCAGTCACAGGGGAGGGAGACCAGCACCATACACCAGTCACAGGGGAGGGAGACCAGCACCAGTCACAGTGGAGGAGGGAGACCAGCACCAGTCACAGGGGAGGAGGGAGACCAGCACCAGTCACAGGGGAGGAGGGAGACCAGCACCAGTCACAGGGGAGGAGGGAGACCAGCACCAGTCACAGGGGAGGAGGGAGACCAGCACCAGTCACAGGGGAGGAGGGAGACCAGCACCAGTCACAGGGGAGGAGGGAGACCAGCACCAGTCACAGGGGAGCAGGGAGACCAGCACCAGTCACAGGGGGGAGACCAGCACCATACACCAGTCACAGGGGAGGAGGGAGACCAGCACCAGTCACAGGGGAGGGAGAACGGCACCATACACCAGTCACAGGGGAGGAGGGATACCAGCACCAGTCACAGGGGAGGAGGGAGACCAGCACCAGTCACAGTGGAGGAGTGCTGGTCTCCCTCCTCCCCTGTGACTGGTGCTGGTCTCCCTCCTCCCCTGTGACTGGTGCTGGTCTCCGTCCCCTGTGACTGGTGTATGGTGCTGGTCTCCCTCCCCTGTGACTGGTGCTGGTCTCCCTCCTCCCCTGTGACTGGTGTATGGTGCTGGCTCCCCCCTGTGACCGGTGCTGGTCTCCCTCCTCCCCTGTGACTGGTGTATGGTGCTGGTCTCCCTCCCCCCTGTGAATGGTGCTGGTCTCCCCCCTGTGACTGGTGCTGGTCTCCCTCCTCCCCTGTGACTGGTGTATGGTGCTGGTCTCCCTCCCCTGTTACTGGTGTATGGTGCTGGCCTCCCTCCCCTGTGACTGGTGTATGGTGCTGGCCTCCCTCCCCTGTGACTGGTGTATGGTGCTGGTCTCCCTCCCCTGTGACTGGTGTATGGTGCTGGTCTCCCTCCCCTGTGACTGGTGTATTGTGCTGGTCTCCCTCCCCTGTGACTGGTGCTGGTCTCCCTCCCCTGTGACTGGTGTATGGTGCTGGTCTCCCTCCCCTGTGACTGGTGCTGGTCTCCCTCCTCCCCTGTGACTGGTGTATAGTGCTGGTCTACCCCTGTGACTGGTGCTGGTCTCCCTCCTCCCCTCTGACTGGTGCTGGTCGCCCTCCTCTGTGACTGGTGCTGGTCTCCCTCCCCTGTGTCTGGTGCTGGTCTCCCTTTGACTGGTGTATGGTGCTGGCCTCCCTCCCCAATTGTGACTGGTGTATGTTGCTAGTCACAGGGGGGAGGGAGACCAGCACCATACACCAGTCACAGGGGGGGAGGGAGACCAGCACCATACACCAGTCACAGGGGGGAGGGAGGCCAGCACCATACACCAGTCACAGGGGGGGAGGGAGGCCAGCACCATACACCAGTCACAGGGGGGAGGGAGGCCAGCACCATTCACAGGGGGTGAGGGAGACCAGCACCATACACCAGTCACAGGGGGGGAGGGAGACCAGAACCATACACCAGTCACAGGGGGGGAGGGAGGCCAGCACCATTCACAGGGAGGAGGGAGGCCAGCACCATACACAGGGGGGGAGGGAGACCAGCACCATACACCAGCCACAGGGGGGGAGAGAGACCAGCACCATACACCAGTCACATGGGGGGGAGGGAGGCCAGCACCATACACCAGTCACAGGGGGGGAGGGAGGCCAGCACCATACACCATTCACAGGGGGGGAGGGAGACCAGCACCATACACCAGTCACAGGGGGGGAGGGAGGCCAGCACCACTCACAGGGGGGAGGGGGACCAGCACCATACACCAGTCACGGGGGGAGTGGGGCAGCACCATTCACAGGAGGAGAGGGAGACCAGCACCATACACCAGTCACAGGGGGGGAGGGAGGCCAGCACCATACACCAGTCACAGGGGAGGGAGACCAGCACCATACACCAGTCACAGGGGAGGGAGGCCAGCACCATACACCAGTCAGGGGGGAGGGAGACCAGCACCATACACCAGTCACAGGGGGGGAGGGAGACCAGCACCATACACCAGTCACAAGGGGGGAGGGAGACCAGCACCATACACCAGTCACAGGGAGACCAGCACCAGACACAGGGGAGGGAGACCAGCACCAGTCACAGGGGAGTGAGACCAGAACCAGTCACAGGGGAGGGAGACCAGCACCATACACCAGTCACAGGGGAGGGAGGCCAGCACCATACACCAGTCACAGGGGAGGGAGGCCAGCACCATACACCAGTCACAGGGGAGGGAGATCAGCACCATACACCAGTCACAGGGGAGGAGGGAGACCAGCACCAGTCACAGGGGGGAGACCAGCACCATACACCAGTCACAGGGGGAGGGAGACCAGCACCATACACCAGTCTCAGGGGAGGAGGGAGACCAGCACCAGTCACAGGGGGAGACCAGCACCATACACCAGTCACAGGGGAGGAGGGAGACCAGCACCAGTCACAGGGGAGGGAGAACGGCACCATACACCAGTCACAGGGGAGGAGGGATACCAGCACCAGTCACAGGGGAGGAGGGAGACCAGCACCAGTCACAGGGGAGGAGGGAGACCAGCACCAGTCACAGGGGAGGAGGGAGACCAGCACCAGTCACAGGGGAGGAGGGAGACCAGCACCAGACACAGGGGAGGAGGGAGACCAGCACCAGACACAGGGGAGGAGGGAGACCAGCACCAGACACAGGGGAGGAGGGAGACCAGCACCAGACACAGGGGAGGAGGGAGACCAGCACCAGACACAGGGGAGGAGGGAGACCAGCACCAGACACAGGGGAGGAGGGAGACCAGCACCAGACACAGGGGAGGAGGGAGACCAGCACCAGACACAGGGGAGGAGGGAGACCAGTCACTAGACACAGGGGAGGAGGGAGACCAGCCACCAGACACAGGGGAGGAGGGAGACCAGCCACCAGACACAGGGGAGGAGGGAGACCAGCCACCAGACACAGGGGAGGAGGGAGACCAGCCACCAGACACAGGGGAGGAGGGAGACCAGCCACCAGACACAGGGGAGGAGGGAGACCAGCCACCAGACACAGGGGAGGAGGGAGACCAGCCACCAGACACAGGGGAGGAGGGAGACCAGCCACCAGACACAGGGGGGGAGGGAGGCCAGCACCATACACCATTCACAGGGGGGGAGGGAGACCAGCACCATACACCAGTCACAGGGGGGGAGGGAGGCCAGCACCACTCACAGGGGGGAGGGGGACCAGCACCATACACCAGTCACGGGGGGAGTGGGGCAGCACCATTCACAGGAGGAGAGGGAGACCAGCACCATACACCAGTCACAGGGGGGGAGGGAGGCCAGCACCATTCGCAGGGGGGAGGGAGACCAGCACCATACACCAGTCACAGGGGAGGGAGGCCAGCACCATACACCAGTCAGGGGGGAGGGAGACCAGCACCATACACCAGTCACAGGGGGGGAGGGAGACCAGCACCATACACCAGTCACAAGGGGGGAGGGAGACCAGCACCATACACCAGTCACAGGGAGACCAGCACCAGACACAGGGGAGGGAGACCAGCACCAGTCACAGGGGAGTGAGACCAGAACCAGTCACAGGGGAGGGAGACCAGCACCATACACCAGTCACAGGGGAGGGAGGCCAGCACCATACACCAGTCACAGGGGAGGGAGGCCAGCACCATACACCAGTCACAGGGGAGGGAGATCAGCACCATACACCAGTCACAGGGGAGGAGGGAGACCAGCACCAGTCACAGGGGGGAGACCAGCACCATACACCAGTCACAGGGGGAGGGAGACCAGCACCATACACCAGTCTCAGGGGAGGAGGGAGACCAGCACCAGTCACAGGGGGAGACCAGCACCATACACCAGTCACAGGGGAGGAGGGAGACCAGCACCAGTCACAGGGGAGGGAGAACGGCACCATACACCAGTCACAGGGGAGGAGGGATACCAGCACCAGTCACAGGGGAGGAGGGAGACCAGCACCAGTCACAGGGGAGGAGGGAGACCAGCACCAGTCACAGGGGAGGAGGGAGACCAGCCACCAGACACAGGGGAGGAGGGAGACCAGCACCAGACACAGGGGAGGAGGGAGACCAGCACCAGACACAGGGGAGGAGGGAGACCAGCACCAGACACAGGGGAGGAGGGAGACCAGCACCAGACACAGGGGAGGAGGGAGACCAGCACCAGACACAGGGGAGGAGGGAGACCAGCACCAGACACAGGGGAGGAGGGAGACCAGCACCAGACACAGGGGAGGAGGGAGACCAGCACCAGACACAGGGGAGGAGGGAGACCAGTCACTAGACACAGGGGAGGAGGGAGACCAGCCACCAGACACAGGGGAGGAGGGAGACCAGCCACCAGACACAGGGGAGGAGGGAGACCAGCCACCAGACACAGGGGAGGAGGGAGACCAGCCACCAGACACAGGGGAGGAGGGAGACCAGCCACCAGACACAGGGGAGGAGGGAGACCAGCCACCAGACACAGGGGAGGAGGGAGACCAGCCACCAGACACAGGGGAGGAGGGAGACCAGCCACCAGACACAGGGGAGGAGGGAGACCAGCCACCAGACACAGGGGAGGAGGGAGACCAGCCACCAGACACAGGGGAGGAGGGAGACCAGACACAGGGGAGGAGGGAGACCAGACACCAGACACAGGGGAGGAGGGAGACCAGACACCAGACACAGGGGAGGAGGGAGACCAGACAAAGGGGAGGGAGACCGGCAGGTCTGTAAGCCGGCACCTTTCACAGAGTGGAGGAGGTGGGAGGCTGTTATTACACATTGAGCAGCAGGCCTGTTACTACCCATTGAGCAGCAGGCCTGTTATTTTAGCTTGAGAAGGAATTTGCTAACTTTAGCTGCGCCATTTTTTCCTTTTCATCCAGGTGCCTGAAAATCATGGGGAAAAACTACGATGGCAGACTGGTGCCAAGGGAAGAGGAACTGAGAAGCAGCAAGACTGTTATGGGGTCTGTTTTCTTCAGCCAATCCTGTATGAACTGAAGGAGAGAGGATACACAGGGAAGGAGTCTGTCACGGGCTGGACAGAAGCATGTCAACATGAAGAGGACTTAGAGGGACATAATTGTGCTTGAGATGCTAAAATGAGTTGTGCTTCCTGTTTGTGGATCTGTCAAAAGTGTTTGATACTGCTTTTTTTATTGAACAAGTTGTCCTCCACTGGCCTGAGCTCATGACATCAATCACGATGTCCTGAGTCCGAATTTCTTGAAGTACGTAAAGGTGTTCCCCAGGGATCGATACTAGAACCTGCTCTTTTCATTATTTATATAAATGCTATTGGTCAATTTGTTTAATAAAATAATTTAACTCCTGTTTAATACGGGCGCAGCTACATGTTGTTTTCAAGTTCTCTTCTAATGATCTCAGATGATTCTATAATCAGACCAGGCCCATAAATCAGCCTTTAATGTCCGTGCACCTTACGTGAGGAGTGATCTACAATACACTTTAAATTGGAGGAATTGAAGCCTCTAGAGCATTTCAGACAGTTATTAAGTCACCTTTTTACAATTGGGTTTTGCTTTTCGTGTATAAGAACAGGTATTTTAATATGTACACTATCAGCCAAAAGTTTGGACACACTTACTCATTCAAGGGTTTTTCTTTATTTCTACATTGTAGAATAATAGTGAAGAAATCAAAACTATGAAATAACACATATGGAATCATGTAGTAACCAAAAGCTGCTGATAAAGACATGGTTTAGCTGCCTGACAGAAAGACGACATGGTTTAGCTGCCTGACAGAAAGACGACATGGTTTAGCTGCCTGACAGAAAGACGACATGGTTTAGCTGCCTGACAGAAAGACGACATGGTTTAGCTGCCTGACAGAAGGACGACATGGTTTAGCTGCCTGACAGAAAGACGACATGGTTTAGCTGCCTGACAGAAGGACGACATGGTTTAGCTGCCTGACAGAAAGACGACATGGTTTAGCTGCCTGACAGAAAGACGACATGGTTTAGCTGCCTGACAGAAAGACGACATGGTTTAGCTGCCTGACAGAAAGACGACATGGTTTAGCTGCCTGACAGAAGGACGACATGGTTTAGCTGCCTGACAGAAAGATGACATGGTTTAGCTGCCTGACAGAAGGACGACATGGTTTAGCTGCCTGACAGAAAGATGACATGGTTTAGCTGCCTGACAAAGACGACATGGTTTAGCTGCCTGACAGAAGGACGACATGGTTTAGCTGCCTGACAGAAAGACGACATGGTTTAGCTGCCTGACAGAAAGACGACATGGTTTAGCTGCCTGACAGAAAGACGACATGGTTTAGCTGCGTGACAGAAGGACGACATGGTTTAGCTGCCTGACAGAAAGATGACATGGTTTAGCTGCCTGACAGAAGGACGACATGGTTTAGCTGCCTGACAGAAAGATGACATGGTTTAGCTGCCTGACAGAAGGACGACATGGTTTAGCTGCCTGACAGAAAGATGACATGGTTTAGCTGCCTGACAGAAAGACGACATGGTTTAGCTGCCTGACAGAAAGACGACATGGTTTAGCTGCCTGACAGAAAGACGACATGGTTTAGCTGCCTGACAGAAAGACGACATGGTTTAGCTGCCTGACAGAAAGACGACATGGTTTAGCTGCCTGACAGAAAGATGACATGGCTCTCCAGAGGGTAGTGAGGTCTGCACAACGCATCACCGGGGGAAAACTACCTGCCCTCCAGGACACCTACACCACCCGATGTCCCAGGAAGGCCATAAAGATCATCAAGGACAACAACTACCCGAGCCACTGCCTGTTCACCCCGCTATCATCCAGAAGGCGAGGTCAGTACAGGTGCATCAAAGCAGAGACCGAGAGACTGAAAAAAGCTTCTATCTCAAGGCCATCAGACTGTTAAACAGCCACCACTAGCGGAGAGGCTGCTGCTAACATACAGACTTGAAATCATTGGTCACTTTAATAATGGATCACTAGTCACTTTAATAATGTTTACATATCTCTCATTACTCATCTCATATGCATGTACTGTATACTTCACTATCTATCCTTTACTATCTATTGCATCTTAGCCGCTCTGTCTGCTCATCCATATAGTTTATACTCATATATTCTCATCTCATTCCTTTACTAGACTCTTAGATATTAGGTTTTGTTGTGGAATTGTTAGATATTACCTGTTAGATATTAGGTTTTGCTGTGGAATTGTTAGATATGACATGTTAGATACTGCTGATCTAGAAGCATTTCACTACACTCACAATAACATCTGCTAATAATGTGTATGTGACCAATAACATCTGCTAACCATGTGACCAATAACATCTGCTAACCATGTGACCAATAACATCTGCTAACCATGTGACCAATAACATCTGCTAACAATGTGTATGTGACCAATAACATCTGCTAACCATGTGTATGTGACCAATAACATCTGCTACCCATGTTTATGTGACCAATAACATCTGCTAACCATGTGACCAATAACATCTGCTAACCATGTGACCAATAACTTCTGCTAACCATGTGTATGTGACCAATAACATCTGCTAACCATGTGACCATTAACATCTGCTAACCATGTGACCAATAACATCTGCTAACCATGTGACCAATAACTTCTGCTAACCATGTGTATGTGACCAATAACATCTGCAACCACGTATGTGACCAATAACATCTGCTAACCATGTGTATGTGACCAATAACATCTGCTACCCATGTTTATGTGACCAATAACATCTGCTAACCATGTGACCAATAACATCTGCTAACCATGTGTATGTGACCAATAACATCTGCTGAACAGGTGTATGTGACCAATAACATCTGCTAACCATGTGACCAATAACATCTGCTAACCATGTGACCAATAACTTCTGCTAACCATGTGTATGTGACCAATAACATCTGCTAACCATGTGACCATTAACATCTGCTAACCATGTGTATGTGACCAATAACATCTGCTAACCATGTGTATGTGACCAATAACATCTGCTAACCATGTGTATGTGACCAATAACATCTGCTAACCATGTGTATGTGACCATTAACATCTGCTAACCATGTGACCAATAACATCTGCAAACTATGTGACCAATAACATCTGCTAACCATGTGACCAATAACATCTGCTAACCATGTGACCAATAACATCTGCTAACCACGTGTATGTGACCAATAACATCTGCTACCCAGGTGTATGTGACCAATAACATCTGCTAATAATGAGTATATGACCAATATCCAAATCAAATGTATTGATATAGCCCTTCGTACATCAGCTGATATCTCAAAGTGCTGTAAAGAAACCCAGCCTAAAACCTCAAACAGCAAGCAATGCAGGTGTAGAAGCACGGTGGCTAGGAAAAACTCCCTAGAAAGGCCAAAACCTCGGAAGAAACCTAGAGAGGAACCAGGCTATGTGGGGTGGCCAGTCCTCTTCTGGCTGTGCCGGGTGGAGATTATAACAGAACATGGCCAAGATGTTCAAATGTTCATAAATGACCAGCATGGTCCAATAATGATAAGGCAGAACAGTTGAAACTGGAGCAGCAGCACGGCCAGGTGGACTGGGGACAGCAAGGAGTCATCATGTCAGGTAGTCCTGAGGCATGGTCCTAGGGCTCAGGTCAGTTGAAACTGGAGCAGCAGCACGGCCAGGTGGACTGGGGACAGCAAGGAGTCATCATGCCAGGTAGTCCTGAGGCATGGTCCTAGGGCTCAGGTCCTCCGAGAGAGAGAAAGAAAGAGAGAATTAGTGAGAGCACACTTAAATTCACACAGGACACCGAATAGGACAGGAGAAGTCCTCCAGATATAACAAACTGACCCTAGCCCCCCGACACATAAACTACTGCAGCATAAATACTGGAGGCTGAGACAGGAGGGGTCAGGAGACACTGTGGCCCCACCCGAGGACACCCCCGGACAGGGCCAAACAGGAAGCATATAACCCCACCCACTTTGCCAAAGCACAGCCCCCACACCACTAGAGGGATATCTTCAACTACCAACTTACCATCCTGAGACAAGGCTGACCAATAACATCTGCTAACCATGTGTATCTGACCAATAACATCTGCTAACAATGTGACCAATAACATCTGCTAACCATGCGACCAATAACATCCGATTTGGGTTAGCTGCCTTACAGAGGGGGATCAGGTTGGTTTGTGCTGCCATCCCATAGGACGAGAGGCCTAATCCTTCCATCCAGTAGGCTATGCTCTATCCGTCCGTCGGCCAATCAGCCAGGCCCTGTCACTGGTGTCATCAGCACTAATCCGTCTTCAATCCCCAGCAAAGACAACAAGGCCACAGTCATAATAAGCCTCAGCCTGACTCGGGGTGGCTCCAGCTGGCCCTACCTCCCCTCCCCCTTCCCTGGCCCTACCTCCCCTCCCCCTGGCCTGACCTGCCTGGCTCCAGCTGGCCCTACCTCCCCTCCCCCTGCCCTTGCCCGACCTGCCTGGCTCCAGCTGGCCCTATCCTGGCCCTACCTCCCCTCCCCCTGCCCTGGCCCTACCTCCCCTCCCCCTGCCCTACCTCCCCTCCCCCTGCCCTGGCCCGACCTGCCTGGCTCCAGCTGGCCCTACCTCCCCTTCCCTGGCCCTACCTCCCCTCCCCCTGGCCCGACCTGCCTGGCTCCAGCTGGCCCTACCTCCCCTCCCCCTTCCCTTGCCCGACCTGCCTGGCTCCAGCTGGCCCTATCCTGGCCCTACCTCCCCTCCCCCTGCCCTGGCCCAACCTGCCTGGCTACAGCAGGCCCTGCCCTGGCCCTACCTCCCCCTGCCCTGGCCCGACCTGCCTGGCTCCAGCTGGCCCTACCTCCCCTCCAGCTGCCCTGGCTCTACCTCCCCTCCCCTGCCCTGGCCCGACCTGCCTGGCTCCAGCTGGCCCTACCTCCCCCTTCCCTTGCCCGACCTGCCTGGCTCCAGCTGGCCCTATCCTGGCCGTACCTCCCCTCCCCCTGCCCTGGCCCAACCTGCCTGGCTACAGCAGGCCCTGCCCTGGCCCTACCTCCCCCTGCCCTGGCCCGACCTGCCTGGCTCCAGCTGGCCCTACCTCCCCTCCAGCTGCCCTGGCTCTACCTCCCCTCCCCTGCCCTGGCCCGACCTGCCTGGCTCCAGCTGGCCCTACCTCCCCTGCCCTTGCCCGACTTGCCTGGCTCCAGCTGGCCCTATCCTGGCCCTACCTCCACTCCCCCTGCCCTGGCCCTACCTCCCCTCCCCCTGCCCTACCTCCCCTCCCCCTGCCCTGGCCCGACCTGCCTGGCTCCAGCTGGCCCTACCTCCCTTGCCCTGGCCCTACCTCCCCTCCCCCTGCCCTGGCCCGACCTGCCTGGCTCCAGCTGGCCCTACCTTCCCTCCCCCTGCCCTGGCCCGACCCGCCTGGCTCCAGCTGGCCCTACCTCCCCTCCCCCTGCCCTGGCCTGACCTGCCTGGCTCCAGCTGGCCCTACCTCCCCTGCCCTTGCCCGACTTGCCTGGCTCCAGCTGGCCCTATCCTGGCCCTACCTCCCCTCCCCCTGCCCTACCTCCCCTCCCCCTGCGTTGGCCCGACCTGCCTGGCTCCAGCTGGCCCTACCTCCCCTGCCCTGGCCCTACCTCCCCTCCCCCTGCCCTGGCCCGACCTGCCTGGCTCCAGCTGGCCCTACCTTCCCTCCCCCTTCCCTGGCCCTACCTCCCCTCCCCCTGGCCCGACCTGCCTGGCTCCAGCTGGCCCTACCTCCCCTCCCCCTTCCCTTGCCCGACCTGCCTGGCTCCAGCTGGCCCTATCCTGGCCCTACCTCCCCTCCCCCTGCCCTGGCCCAACCTGCCTGGCTACAGCAGGCCCTGCCCTGGCCCTACCTCCCCTCCCCCTGCCCTGGCCCGACCTGCCTGGCTCCAGCTGGCCCTACCTCCCCTCCCCCTGCCCTGGCCCTACCTCCCCTGCCCTGGCCCGACCTGCCTGGCTCCAGCTGGCCCTACCTCCCCTGCCCTTGCCCGACTTGCCTGGCTCCAGCTGGCCCTATCCTGGCCCTACCTCCCCTCCCCCTGCCCTGGCCCGACCTGCCTGGCTCCAGCTGGACCTACCTCCCCTGCCCTGGCCCTACCTCCCCTCCCCCTGCCCTGGCCCGACCTGCCTGGCTCCAGCTGGCCCTACCTTCCCTCCCCCTGCCCTGGCCCGACCTGCCTGGCTCCAGCTGGCCCTACCTCCCCTCCCCCTGCCCTGGCCTGACCTGCCTGGCTCCAGCTGGCCCTACCTCCCCTCCCCCCTGCCCTGACCCGACCTGCCTGGCTCCAGCTGGCCCTACCTCCCCTCCCCCCTCCCCCTGCCCCGACCTACCTGGCTCCAGCTGGCCCTACCTCCCCTGCCCTGGCCCTACCTCCCCTCCCCCTGCCCTGGCCCGACCTGCCTGGCTCCAGCTGGCCCTACCTCCCCTCCCCCTGCCCTTGCCCGACCTGCCTGGCTCCAGCTGGCCCTATCCTGGCCCTACCTCCCCTCCCCCTGCCCTGGCCCTACCTCCCCTCCCCCTGCCCTGGCCCGACCTGCCTGGCTCCAGCTGGCCCTACCTCCCCTCACCCTGCCCTGGCCCTACCTCCCCTCCCCCTGCCCTGGCTCTACCTCCCCTCCCCCTGCCCTGGCCCTACCTCACTCCTGGCCCTGCCCTGGCCCGACCTGCCTGGCTCCAGCTGGCCCTACCTTCCCTCCCCCTGCCCTGGCCCGACCTGTCTGGCTCCAGCTGGCCCTACCTCCCCTCCCCCTGCCCTGGCCCGACCTGCCTGGCTCCAGCTGGCCCTACCTCCCCTCCCCCCTGCCCTGGCCCGACCTGCCTGGCTCCAGCTGGCCCTACCTCCCCTCCCCCCTGCCCTGGCCCTACCTCCCCCTGGCCTGGCCCTACCTCCCCTCCCCCTGGCCCGACCTGCCTGGCTCCAGCTGGCCCTACCTCCCCTGCCCCGACCCAACCTGCCTGGCTCCAGCTGGCCCTACCTCCCCTCCCCCCCCTGCCCTACCTCCCCTCCCCCTGCCCTGGCCCGACCTGCCTGGCTCCAGCTGGCCCTACCTCCCCTGCCCTGGCCCTACCTCCCCTCCCCCTGCCCTGGCCCGACCTGCCTGGCTCCAGCTGGCCCTACCTTCCCTCCCCCTTCCCTGGCCCTACCTCCCCTCCCCCTGGCCCGACCTGCCTGGCTCCAGCTGGCCCTACCTCCCCTGCCCCGACCCAACCTGCCTGGCTCCAGCTGGCCCTACCTCCCCTCCCCCCCCCTGCCCTACCTCCCCTCCCCCTGCCCTGGCCCGACCTGCCTGGCTCCAGCTGGCCCTACCTCCCCTGCCCTGGCCCTACCTCCCCTCCCCCTGCCCTGGCCCGACCTGCCTGGCTCCAGCTGGCCCTACCTTCCCTCCCCCTTCCCTGGCCCTACCTCCCCTCCCCCTGGCCCGACCTGCCTGGCTCCAGCTGGCCCTACCTCCCCTCCCCCTTCCCTTGCCCGACCTGCCTGGCTCCAGCTGGCCCTATCCTGGCCCTACCTCCCCTCCCCCTGCCCTGGCCCAACCTGCCTGGCTACAGCAGGCCCTGCCCTGGCCCTACCTCCCCTCCCCCTGCCCTGGCCCGACCTGCCTGGCTCCAGCTGGCCCTACCTCCCCTCCAGCTGCCCTGGCTCTACCTCCCCTCCCCTGCCCTGGCCCGACCTGCCTGGCTCCAGCTGGCCCTACCTCCCCTGCCCTTGCCCGACTTGCCTGGCTCCAGCTGGCCCTATCCTGGCCCTACCTCCCCTCCCCCTGCCCTGGCCCTACCTCCCCTCCCCCTGCCCTACCTCCCCTCCCCCTGCCCTGGCCCGACCTGCCTGGCTCCAGCTGGCCCTACCTCCCTTGCTCTGGCCCTACCTCCCCTCCCCCTGCCCTGGCCCGACCTGCCTGGCTCCAGCTGGTCCTACCTCCCCTCCAGCTGCCCTGGCTCTACCTCCCCTCCCCTGCCCTGGCCCGACCTGCCTGGCTCCAGCTGGCCCTACCTCCCCTGCTCTTGCCCGACTTGCCTGGCTCCAGCTGGCCCTATCCTGGCCCTACCTCCCCTCCCCCTGCCCTGGCCCGACCTGCCTGGCTCCAGCTGGACCTACCTCCCCTGCCCTGGCCCTACCTTCCCTCCCCCTGCCCTGGCCCGACCTGCCTGGCTCCAGCTGGCCCTACCTCCCCTCCCCCTGGCCTGACCTGCCTGGCTCCAGCTGGCCCTACCTCCCCTCCCTCTGCCCTGACCCGACCTGCCTGGCTCCAGCTGGCCCTACCTCCCCTCCCCCCTCCCCCTGCCCCGACCTACCTGGCTCCAGCTGGCCCTACCTCCCCTGCCCTGGCCCTACCTCCCCTCCCCCTGCCCTGGCCCGACCTGCCTGGCTCCAGCTGGCCCTACCTCCCCTCCCCCCTGCCCTGGCCCTACCTCCCCCTGGCCTGGCCCTTCCTCCCCTCCCCCTGGCCCGACCTGCCTGGCTCCAGCTGGCCCTACCTCCCCTGCCCCGACCCAACCTGCCTGGCTCCAGCTGGC
This sequence comes from Oncorhynchus mykiss, assembly GCF_013265735.2. Lineage (NCBI taxonomy): Eukaryota > Metazoa > Chordata > Actinopteri > Salmoniformes > Salmonidae > Oncorhynchus > Oncorhynchus mykiss. The sequence goes on along the minus strand of NC_048565.1, from coordinate 1,007,572 downwards.
CCTACCTCCCCTCCCCCTGCCCTGGCCCAACCTGCCTGGCTACAGCAGGCCCTGCCCTGGCCCTACCTCGCCTGGCCTTCCTGGCTCCAGCTGGCCCTCCCTGGCCCTACCTCGCCTGGCTTGCCTGGCTCCAGCTGGCCCTATCCTGGCCCTACCTCCCCTCCCCCTGCCCTACCTCCCCTCCCCCTGCCCTGGCCCGACCTGCCTGGCTCCAGCTGGCCCTACCTCCCCTGCCCTGGCCCTACCTCCCCTCCCCCTGCCCTGGCCCGACCTGCCTGGCTCCAGCTGGCCCTACCTTCCCTCCCCCTTCCCTGGCCCTACTTCCCCTCCCCCTGGCCCGACCTGCCTGGCTCCAGCTGGCCCTACCTCCCCTCCCCCTTCCCTTGCCCGACCTGCCTGGCTCCAGCTGGCCCTATCCTGGCCCTACCTCCCCTCCCCCTGCCCTGGCCCAACCTGCCTGGCTACAGCAGGCCCTGCCCTGGCCCTACCTCCCCTCCCCCTGCCCTGGCCCGACCTGCCTGGCTCCAGCTGGCCCTACCTCCCCTCCAGCTGCCCTGGCTCTACCTCCCCTCCCCTGCCCTGGCCCGACCTGCCTGGCTCCAGCTGGCCCTACCTCCCCTGCCCTTGCCCGACTTGCCTGGCTCCAGCTGGCCCTATCCTGGCCCTACCTCCCCTCCCCCTGCCCTGGCCCTACCTCCCCTCCCCCTGCCCTACCTCCCCTCCCCCTGCCCTGGCCCGACCTGCCTGGCTCCAGCTGGCCCTACCTCCCTTGCTCTGGCCCTACCTCCCCTCCCCCTGCCCTGGCCCGACCTGCCTGGCTCCAGCTGGTCCTACCTCCCCTCCAGCTGCCCTGGCTCTACCTCCCCTCCCCTGCCCTGGCCCGACCTGCCTGGCTCCAGCTGGCCCTACCTCCCCTGCCCTTGCCCGACTTGCCTGGCTCCAGCTGGCCCTATCCTGGCCCTACCTCCCCTCCCCCTGCCCTGGCCCGACCTGCCTGGCTCCAGCTGGACCTACCTCCCCTGCCCTGGCCCTACCTCCCCCTGCCCTGGCCCGACCTGCCTGGCTCCAGCTGGCCCTACCTTCCCTCCCCCTGCCCTGGCCCGACCTGCCTGGCTCCAGCTGGCCCTACCTCCCCTCCCCCTGGCCTGACCTGCCTGGCTCCAGCTGGCCCTACCTCCCCTCCCTCTGCCCTGACCCGACCTGCCTGGCTCCAGCTGGCCCTACCTCCCCTCCCCCCTCCCCCTGCCCCGACCTACCTGGCTCCAGCTGGCCCTACCTCCCCTGCCCTGGCCCTACCTCCCCTCCCCCTGCCCTGGCCCGACCTGCCTGGCTCCAGCTGGCCCTACCTCCCCTCCCCCTGCCCTTGCCCGACCTGCCTGGCTCCAGCTGGCCCTATCCTGGCCCTACCTCCCCTCCCCCTGCCCTGGCCCAACCTGCATGGCTACAGCAGGCCCTGCCCTGGCCCTACCTCCCCTCCCCCTGCCCTGGCCCGACCTGCCTGGCTCCAGCTGGCCCTACCTCCCCTCCAGCTGCCCTGGCTCTACCTCCCCTCCCCTGCCCTGGCCCGACCTGCCTGGCTCCAGCTGGCCCTACCTCCCCTGCCCTTGCCCGACTTGCCTGGCTCCAGCTGGCCCTATCCTGGCCCTACCTCCCCTCCCCCTGCCCTGGCCCTACCTCCCCTCCCCCTGCCCTACCTCCCCTCCCCCTGCACTGGCCCGACCTGCCTGGCTCCAGCTGGCCCTACCTCCCTTGCTCTGGCCCTACCTCCCCTCCCCCTGCCCTGGCCCGACCTGCCTGGCTCCAGCTGGTCCTACCTCCCCTCCAGCTGCCCTGGCTCTACCTCCCCTCCCCTGCCCTGGCCCGACCTGCCTGGCTCCAGCTTGCCCTACCTCCCCTGCCCTTGCCCGACTTGCCTGGCTCCAGCTGGCCCTATCCTGGCCCTACCTCCCCTCCCCCTGCCCTGGCCCGACCTGCCTGGCTCCAGCTGGACCTACCTCCCCTGCCCTGGCCCTACCTCCCCTCCCCCTGCCCTGGCCCGACCTGCCTGGCTCCAGCTGGCCCTACCTTCCCTCCCCCTGCCCTGGCCCGACCTGCCTGGCTCCAGCTGGCCCTACCTCCCCTCCCCCTGCCCTGGCCTGACCTGCCTGGCTCCAGCTGGCCCTACCTCCCCTCCCCCTGCCCTGACCCGACCTGCCTGGCTCCAGCTGGCCCTACCTCCCCTCCCCCCTCCCCCTGCCCCGACCTACCTGGCTCCAGCTGGCCCTACCTCCCCTGCCCTGGCCCTACCTCCCCTCCCCCTGCCCTGGCCCGACCTGCCTGGCTCCAGCTGGCCCTACCTCCCCTCCCCCTGCCCTTGCCCGACCTGCCTGGCTCCAGCTGGCCCTATCCTGGCCCTACCTCCCCTCCCCCTGCCCTGGCCCTACCTCCCCTCCCCCTGCCCTGGCCCGACCTGCCTGGCTCCAGCTGGCCCTACCTCCCCTCACCCTGCCCTGGCCCTACCTCCCCTCCCCCTGCCCTGGCTCTACCTCCCCTCCCCCTGCCCTGGCCCTACCTCACCCCTGGCCCTGCCCTGGCCCGACCTGCCTGGCTCCAGCTGGCCCTACCTTCCCTCCCCCTGCCCTGGCCCGACCTGTCTGGCTCCAGCTGGCCCTACCTCCCCTCCCCCTGCCCTGGCCCGACCTGCCTGGCTCCAGCTGGCCCTACCTCCCCTCCCCCCTGCCCTGGCCCGACCTGCCTGGCTCCAGCTGGCCCTACCTCCCCTGCCCCGACCCAACCTGCCTGGCTCCAGCTGGCCCTACCTCCCCTCCCCCTGCCCTGGCCCAACCTGCCTGGCTACAGCAGGCCCTGCCCTGGCCCTACCTCGCCTGGCCTTCCTGGCTCCAGCTGGCCCTACCTCGCCTGGCTTGCCTGGCTCCAGCTGGCCCTATCCTGGCCCTACCTCGCCTGGCCTGCCTGGCTACAGCTGGCCCTGCCCTGGCCCTACCTTGCCCCTGGTTCTTCTGGATGGCTCCAGCAGATGAGTGTGGTTTCCAAGGTGTACAGCATAGGGGAGGAGATAAGCCATAGAGCTTTAAAATGAACAACTGTATGGAGTCAACAGTTGTCCCCCCTCCCCCCACCACCCCCTCCCCATTATATGACACGTTAAACCCATGAGTTATACCAAACATTTCATTAGCCTTTATTCACAGACCTTGTAGTTACGACCATTACATGAATCATCCAGCCACACACATACACTGAGTGCACAAAACATTAGGAACACCTGCTCTTTCCATGACAGACCGACCAGGTGAATTCAGGGTATGGTAGTAGGTGGCAGGTGCACCGGTTTGTGTCAAGAACTGCAACGCTACTGGATTTTTCACACCCAACAGTTTCCTGTGTGTATCAAGAATGGTCCACCACCCAAAGGACATCCAGACAACTTGGCACAACTGTGGGAAGCATTGGAGTCAACATGGACCAGCATCCCTGTGGAACGCTGGACACCCAGTAGAGTCCATGCCCCGACTAATTAAGGTGGTTCTCAGGGCAAAAAAGGGTGCAACTCAATATTAGGAAGGTGTTCCTAATGTTTGTACTTTCAGAGTATATTGGGACTATTGATTAAACTTGAATGTAGTGCTGTCTGTAATCATGTTGATTAAACTTGAATGTAGTGCTGTCTGTAATCATATTGATTAAACTTGAATGTAGTGCTGTCTGTAATCATATTGATTAAACTTGAATGTAGTGCTGTCTGTAATCATATTGATTAAACTTGAATGTAGTGCTGTCTGTAATCATGGCCTCTGCTGTCTCAGTGCTGTGACGGTCAATAGGAGGGGAATGTCAGTATTCTCATTGTTCTGTCTCCAAAGTGACGGATATCTAAAACAAACACCCTGGAATCATCTGTGAAATATTAAAATCCTTATGATTAAATGATAAACACTGGGGCTCCAGACCGGACCGGGGGCTGCAGACCGGATCGGGAGCTCCAGACCGGACCGGGGCAGACCGGACCGGGGCTGCAGTTTGGACTGGGGGCTGCAGACCGGACCGGGAGCTCCAGACCGGGGGCTGCAGTTTGGACTGGGGGCTGCAGACCGGACCAGGGGCTGCAGACCGGACCGGGGCTCCAGACCAGGAAATCTTTCAAACACTGTGAGCGTTGGCTCTGGCTCCACACGGCAAAGTGACGTTCTCAACTACAACAAGGAAGTGGGGCACAGAAGCAATCTTTCCCTATGGACAGCAGCTCAGCCTGAATTCAACTGTATTATATATCCAAATGAATTATATATATATTCATGTCATTGTCACCAGTCAACTCCATTCCACTCAAACTTTAGCTTCAACCAGTGATGGCTAGCTATAATACCGGTCTGTCTTAATGAGCGTTAGCATGCTAATAGCACAACCAGCACACAAAAATATCTATCTTTAATCAAATCAAATTTTATTGGTAACATACACGTGCTAAAGCAGATGATATTGTGGGTGTAGCGAAATGCTTGTGTTTCTAGCTCCAACAGCGCAATAATATCTCACAAGTAATATCTAACAATTTCACAATAATACACACAAATCTAAAGTAAAGGAATGGAATTAAGGATATATAAATATTTGGACGAGTAATGTCAGAGCGGCATAGACTAAAATACAGTAGAATAAATACAGTATATACAGTGGGGCAAAAAATTATTTAGTCAGCCACCAATTGTGCAAGTTCTCCCACTTAAAAAGATGAGAGAGGCCTGTAATTTTCATCATAGGTACACTTCAACTATGACAGACAAAATGAGATTGAAAATCACATTGTAGGATTTTTAATGAATTTATTTGCAAATTATGGTGGAAAATAAGTATTTGGTCACCTACAAACAAGCAAGATTTCTGGCTCTCACAGACCTGTAACTTCTTCTTTAAGAGGCTCCTCTATCCTCCACTCGTTACCTGTATTAATGGCACCTGTTTGAACTTGTTATCAGTATAAAAGACACCTGTCCACAACCTCAAACAGTCACACTCCAAACTCCACTATGGCCAAGACCAAAGAGCTGTCAAAGGACACCAGAAACAAAATTGTAGACCTGCAATAGGTAAGCAGCTTGGTTTGAAGAAATCAACTGTGGGAGCAATTATTAGGAAATGGAAGACATACAAGACTACTGATAATCTCCCTCGATCTGGGGCTCCACGCAAGATCTCACTCCGTGGGGTCAAAATGATCACAAGAACAGTGAGCAAAAATCCCAGAACGACACAGGGGGACCTAGTGAATGACCTGCAGAGAGCTGGGACCAAAGTAACAAAGCCTACCATCAGTAACACACTACGCTGCCAGGGACTCAAATCCTGCAGTGCCAGACATGTCCCCCTGCTTAAGCCAGTACATGTCCAGGCCTGTCTGAAGTTTGCTAGAGAGCATTTGGATGATCCAGAAGAAGATTGGGAGAATGTCTAATGGTCAGATGAAACCAAAATATAACTTTTTGGTAAAAACTCAACTCGTTGTGTTTGGAGGACAAAGAATGCTGAGTTGCATCCAAAGTACACCATACCTACTGTGAAGCATGGGGGTGGAAACATCATGCTTTGGGGCTGTTTTTCTGCAAAGGGACCAGGACGACTGATCTGTGTAAAGGAAAGAATGAATGGGGCCCTGTATCGTGAGATTTTGAGTGAAAACCTCCTTCCATCAGCAAGGGCATTGAAGATGAAAGGTGGCTGGGTCTTTCAGCCAAACACACCGCCCGGGCAACGAAGGAGTGGCTTCGTAAGAAGCATTACAAGGTCCTGGAGTGGCCTAGCCAGTCTCCAGATCTCAACCCCATAGAACATCTTTGGAGGGAGTTGAAAGTATGTCTTGCCCAGCAACAGCCCCAAAACATCACTGCTATAGAGGAGATCAGCATGGAGGAATGGGCCAAAATACCAGCAACAGTGTGTGAAAACCTTGTGAAGACTTACAGAAAACGTTTGACCTCTGTCATTGCCAACAAAGGGTATATAACAAAGTATTGAGATAAACTTTTGTTATTGACCAAATACTTATTTTCCACCATAATTTGCAAATAAATTCATTAAAAATCCTACAATGTGATTTTCTGGATGTTTTTTCTCATTTTGTCTGTCATAGTTGAAGTGTACCTATGATGAAAATTACAGGCCTCTCTCATCTTTTTAAGTGGGAGAACTTGCACAATTGGTGGCTGACTAAATACTTTTTTGCCCCACTGTACATATGAGATGAGTAATGCAAAATATGTAAACATTATTAAAGTGACTAGTGTTCCATTATTAAAGTGACTAGTGTTCCATTATTAAAGTGACCAGTGTTCCATTATTAAAGTGACTAGTGTTCCATTATTAAAGTGACCTGTGATTCCATTATCAAAGTGACCAGTGTTCCATTATTAAAGTGACTAGTGTTCCATTATTAAAGTGACCAGTGTTCCATTATTAAAGTGACTAGTGTTCCATTATTAAAGAGACCAGTGTTCCGTGTCTCTGTATTTAGGGCAGCAGCTTCTAAGGTGCAGGGTTGAGGAACCAGGTGGTAGCCGGCTAGTGATGGCTGTTTACCAGTCTGATGGCCTTGGGATAGAAGCTGTTCTTCAGTCTCTCTGTGCTAGAGATGGCTGTTTACCAGTCTGATGGCCTTGGGATAGAAGCTGTTCTTCAGTCTCTCTGCCCTTGCTTTGATGCACCTGTACTGACCTCGCCCTCTGGATGGTAGCGGGGTGAACAGACAGTGGCTCGGCTGGTTGTTGTCCTTGATTATCTTTTTGGCCTTCGTGTGACATCAGTGCTGTAGGTGTCCTGGAGGGCAGGCAGTGTGCCCCAGGTGATGCGTTGGGCAGACCGCAACTGTATGTTCTGATGGCTTTTATAAATTATAATCATCAAGAATCAATGGGTACATATAATTAAGTCCAAAAATGGATGGAGCAACTGCAGATTGCCCCCTTTCACAGTGAAGATGAAAAAAGTTCACATACAGTGAAGTCTCCTCTCTCTGGAGAGCCCTGTGGTTGTGGGCTGTGCAGTTGCCATACCACGCGGTGATACAGCCCAACAGGAAGCTCTCTATTGTGCACCTGTAAAAGTTTGTGAGGGTTTTAGGTGCCCAGCCAAATTTCATCAGCCTCCTGAGGTTGAAGAGGGGCTGTTTATGCCTTTTTCACCACACTGTCTGTGTGGGTGGACCATTTCAGATTGTCAGTGATGTTAACGCCGAGAAACTTGAAGCTTCCCACCTTCTCCATTGCGGTTCCGTCAATGTGGATAGTGGGGTGTTCCCTCTGCTGTTTCCTGAAGTTCACGATCAGCTCCATTGTTTTGTTGAAGTTAGGAGTGAGGTTATTTTAAAGTTCAGCAAGCAATGCGGCTTGACAGGGTCTTGTTACAGAGGATGCATGATCCCGAGTCCGTAGGGGAGTTGCAGCCATGAGACAAGACTGTAATTGGATATCACGAAAAGTAAAAATAATACCCTACAACCCAGCCCCATACAGCTGTTAGAGGTGAATTGCATAACTAAGGCTGTGTCTTCAATGGCTACAGATATGACTATTCCCCACATCTTTTGACCATGGACACATTTTGACAAGTAGAGCACTCTATAAGGAAAAGGGCGCCATTTGGGATGCGACCCTAGATCGTTAACGTCATTGAGCTTCTCCTCTCACGTCCGTCTCTCTATAGGGAAAAGGGCGCCATTTGGGATGCGACCCTAGATTGTTAACATCATTGAGCTTCTCCTCTCACGTCCGTCTCTCTATAGGGAAAAGGGCGCCATTTGGGATGCGACCCTAGATCGTTAACACCAGTGAGCTTCTCCTCTCACGTCTGTCTCTCTATAGGGAAAAGGGCGCCATTTGGGATGCGACCCTAGATCGTTAACATCAGTGAGCTTCTCCTCTCACGTCTGTCTCTCTATAGGGAAAAGGGCGCCATTTGGGATGCGACCCTAGATTGTTAACATCATTGAGCTTCTCCTCTCACGTCCGTCTCTCTATAGGGAAAAGGGCGCCATTTGGGATGCGACCCTAGATCGTTAACACCAGTGAGCTTCTCCTCTCACGTGTGTCTGTCTCACACATTCCAGATTCCAGTGGAACAATGTGGCATTCATTCACCCTGCAACGTTCCATAACCCGCCTGCATATAGGATCCACTGTGGACTCTGTCTGTACGTTCGGGACAACACACCCATACAGCCCACACATAGAACATTGGGGATTTGTTCCCTTCAAGAAGGAAGGGATTTGTTCATTAACATTCGAAGCAGATGAGACAAACACTAATGTGTCTGCCTAGAAAACAGAATCCAAATTCCACCCCCAGGACATGCTTGTTCAACCCGCAGCTTGTTGGGTTGGTCTCCTTTGCTGCACAGCTGAACAGAGGACAGGGTGCCATTGGCTTCATAACAGAGATCACAGGAAGAAGGGTCCTGAACATGATTCTCTAGACACTCCTCGAGATAGGAGAGAGTACTACTACATCTAATGCTACTGTAGAAAACCTTGAAGCTTTCTACACTTCCTGGGGTGATGTGTGTGTAACAGGGTTGGTTATGTTTCCACTTGCCTGTAAAGAAATGTGTATTTCATGTTCAGGCATTCTTATTGGTTAGTTCAACTCTGATGACAATAAGGTGTGTTGTGATTGGCCCCGCTTGCAGATAGGGGGATATCACGAACACCAGGTCTCCCCAGTATGAAAATGTGATGCAAGGGGTAGGTCACGTTCTGAAAACTGTTGTCTATTTTCTATTTTACAATGTGTACAAGTTTGCTGTACGTTACTGATTTAGACATGTGTGGGTATATGGTACCTGTTAGGGATTGAGGGGCTTTCTGGGATGTGCTTTGACATATGATTGCTGTAAATAAGTGTGTTAGCTAGCATACACCGATGTAATGGTCACATAAGCCCACTGCTAACACAGTTGTCTTCATGATACAGATGTTGCCATCAACAGCCATCCATATCGTTAAGTCCTGCACAACTAACGTGCTGTTTCCCATTTAACTACAGAAATAAATGATGCTCATCTGGGACCACTGGCTGATGTGATTTCTTAGGAGAAAACACAACGCAAGGAGTATACGATTTACATCTGTTACATGTGGAGTCATGTGAATGGATGTGTAGACAGATGCTAGTTTTCTGTGTTCCACTGAAGTGATAATGCCCGAGAAGCCAGTGTTTGGAGGATATATTGGCACGAGTGTTGTTAGACCCGGCTTCGAAGGCATTATCACTTTTATACAATGGGTTACCAACATATTCACATAATGATTGATATATTTTGAAAAAACTTTATTTTGTTGAATTTATTCATACTATTTCATCATTCCACGAGATATAGTCCCGAAACAAATATTGGGTTGCTACCCAAGCAGGCTGTTCGTTCTATTGGTTCGGTTGTCAGACCCAGTCGTTCGTTCTAAATCGAATCCCCGAGCTGACAAGGTAAACATCTGTCGTTCTGCCCCTGAACAAGGCAGTTAACCCACTGTTCCTAGGCCGTTATTGAAAATAAGAATGTGTTCTTAACTGACTCTCCTAGTTTAAATAAAGGTAAAATAAAAAAAATAAAAAAATGAAATGTTCTATTGCCGTACTGGCTGGCAACGTTCTTACCCCTTGCTTGCTAACTCACAGTCACGTCAAACGTCAGAAAGAATAACTACAGTAGCTGCATTTGTTTAATTTGTTTTCTAGTGACATTTATTTGTATACATACATAACGACGACCTAATGAGGCGTGATTTCACCTGGCGTAGAAAATGTGCTCTCTCGTCAGGAAACTGTTGTTGAGAGGAGCTAGCCAACAACACAGCTAACACAATCACCTCAAACTGAAGCTGGAAAGACTGAAAACTAGCTGCACTTTGTTTAATCTTTTTTCAATTGACATTTCTTTGTATATATCCATAAAAATTATGCCGGCTGATTCATGATTTCGACTGGCTGAGAAACGCTGCCTGGCTGTCTGTCTTGTCCCGACTCCCGACACGTTAATTACTATGGGAAAGCTGGAGATCGAATTTGAATATTGAAACAACATTGCAATTGTCTGCGAGACAGACAGCAAGGTTGATACACATCTCCACTGTTAAACTAAATGTTAGTCTAAAGGAAATGTGAGATAATGTCTAGATGCTTTTTATAGTGTGGATCAAGTTTATAAATTGCCTGGCTGGGCTGACAGTGGATTGTGCAGTCAGATGGAACAGAGTAAATAGAAATTTTAACATCATAGATTTAACCGGTGGTAACTTCTGGAATAGACATCGGCTGGAATGCGCTTTTAACCAATCAGTATTCAGGATTACACCCACCCATTGTATAATAGTGTTTATAAACTGGGCGGTTTGAGCCCTGAATGGTGATTGGCTGACAGCCATGGTATATCTTCTACCTGAGTGATCCAGCACACACATGATGTGCATCCCAAATGGCACTCTATTGCCTATATAGTGCACTACCTAAGGGGACATTTCGAATGCAGAGGTCCAGTACAGTAGAGACACGTTCTGTGTACGGTACAGTAGAGACACGTTCTGTGTACGGTACAGTAGAGACACGTTCTGTGTACGGTACAGTAGAGACACGTTCTGTGTACGGTACAGTAGAGACACGTTATGTGTACTGTACAGTAGAGACACGTTCTGTGTACGGTACAGTAGAGACACATTCTGTGTACGGTACAGTAGAGACACGTTCTGTGTACGGTACAGTAGAGACACGTTCTGTATGAATCTAGCAGTACCATAGATGATTAACAGAAGTAGAGAGGACTAATGCCATGTCTGGCTAGCAGCCCAGACTAATCTAGGTCGGCATCCCAAAGAGCTCTGGTCTAAAGTAGTGCACTATATAGGGAATAGGGCTCTGGTCTAAAGTAGTGCACTATATAGGGAATAGGGCTCTGGTCTAAAGTAGTGCACTATATAGGTAATAGGGCTCTGGTCTAAAGTAGTGCACTATATGGGGAATAGGGCTCTGGTCTAAAGTAGTGCACTATATAGGTAATAGGGCTCTGGTCTAAAGTAGTGCACTATATAGGGAATAGGGTGCCATTTGGGATGCATGCCTAGTCAATACAGAGTTCTCTGTTCATGTTACAGGTGGACTTTAGATCTCTGGCCGAAACAGATCACACGTTGCATTCTTCACTGTCATGAGATGTGACCCGTTGAACGGCAGAGAACTGAGACAGAGGGTGTCATTGTGTTCACGTGCTGTCGTTGATCAGCCCCGCCAGCCAGTCTGTCAGAAATCCTTCCGTCAACAATGCTTTTAAGACTGTGGTTGTTATGTTGTACAAAAGGTTAACTTGGCTGGTTTTGTTGGAAAATACTTTTTATTTCATACTGGAAAGTATAAACCCATCATGTAAAGTGTTGGTTTCGTGTTTCATCAGCTGAAATAAAAGATCCCTGAAATGTTCCATATGCCCAAAAAGCTTATTTCTCTAAAATGTTGTGCACATATTAGTTTATATCTCTGTTAGTGAGCATTCCTCCTTCCTCCTCATTCCTCCTTCCGCCAAAACAATCCATCCACCTGACAGGTGTGGAATATCAAGAAGCTGATTAAACAGCATGATCATTACAGAGGTGCACCTTGTGCTGGGGACAATAAAAGGCCACTCTAAAATGTGCAGTTTTTTCACACAACACAAGGCCACAGATGTCTAAAGTTTTGAGGGAGCGTGGAATTGTTATGCTGACTGCAGGAAGGTCCACCAGAGCTGTTGCCAGATAATTCAATCCTTCTCTACCATAAGCAACTCCAACGTCGTTTAAGATAATCAGGCAATAGGTCCAACCGGCCTCACAACTGCAGGAGTAACCACACCAGGCCAGGATCTCCACATCCAGCTTCTTCACCTGGATCGTCTGAGACCAGCCACCCAGACAGCTGATGAAAATGAGGAGTATTTCTGTCTGTAATCAAGCCCTTGAGTGGGGAAAAACTCATTCTAATTGGCTGGGCCCTCCCAGGACCACCCATGCCTGTACCCTTGCCCAGTCATGTGAAATCCATAGATTAGGACCTAATGAATTTATTTCAATTGACTGATTTCCTTACATGAACTGTAACTCAGTAAAATCTTTGAAAATGTTGCATGTTGCATTTATATTTTTGTTCAGTACAGTTTTATTACGGATATTTAAAAAAATGTATAATATTTTTCTAGTGAGAAGCACACGGTGGTTACTGGCTGCACTCAGACACTCTCCTCCTCCTAGCCAGGAGCCCCCACTGTCCTCTCCTCCTCCTAGCAGCCCCAGACCATTATTTATCCTCCACCAAACTTTACAGTTGGCACTATGCATTGGGGCAAGTAGCGTTCTTCTGGCATCCGCCAAACCCAGACTCGTCCGTCGGACTGCCAGATGGTGAGTCCAATGGCGGAGAACTTTACACCACTCCAGCCAACGCTTGGCATTGTGCATGGTGATCTTAGGCTTATTTTAAGAATGTGAAATGTCAAAATAATAGTAGAGAGAATGATTTATTTCATCTTGTATTTCTTTCATCACATTCCCAGTTGGTCAGAAGTTTACATACACTCAATTAGTATTTGGTAGCATTGCCTTTAAATTGTTTAACTTGGGTCAAATGTTTTGGGTAGCCTTCCACAAGCTTCCCACAATAAGTTAGGTGCATTTTGGCACATTCCTCCTGAGCTGGTGTAACTGAGTCAGGTTTGTAGGCCTCCTTGCTCACACACGCTTTTTCAGTTCTGCCCACAAAATGTTCTATAGGATTGAGGTCATGGCTTTGTGATGGCCACTCCAATACTTTGACTTTCCTTAAGCCATTGTGCCACAACTTTGGAAGTATGCTTGGGGTCATTGTTCATTTGGAAGACCCATTTGCAACCAAGCTTTAACTTCCTGACTGATGTCTTGAGATGTTGCTTCAATATATCCACCTAATTTTCTATCCTCATGATGCCATCTATTTTGTGAAGTGCACCAGTCCCTCCTGCAGCAAAGCACTCCACAACATGATGCTGCCACCCCAGTGCTTCACGGTTGGGATGGTGTTCTTCAGCTTGCAAACCTCCCCCTTTTTGCTCCAAACATAACGATGGTCATTATGGCCAAACTGTTCTATTTTTGTTTCATCAGACCAGAGGACATTTCTCCAAAAAGTACAATCTTTGTCCCCATGTGCAGTTTGCAAACCGTAGTCTGGCTTTTTTATGGTGGTTTTGGAGCAGTGGCTTCTTCCTTGCTGAGCGGCCTTTCAAGGTTATGTCAATATAGGACTCGTTTAACTGTGGATATAGATACTTTTGTACCTGTTTCCTCCAGCGTCTTCACAAGGTCCTTTGCTGTTGTTCTGGGATTGATTTTTGCACCTTTCTCACCAAAGTACGTTCATCTCTAGGTGACAGAACGCGTCTCCTTCATGAGCGGTATGATGGCTGCGTGGTCCCATGGTGTTTATACTTGCGTACTGCTGTTTGTTCAGATGAACGTGGTACCTTCAGGAGTTTGGAAATTGCTCCCAATGATGAACCAGACTTGTGCAGGTCTACCAAATGTATTACAACGTCATGACAGAGCCCATAGACTGAAGACCAAATGTATTACAACGTCATGACAGAGCCCATAGACTAGAGACCAAATGTATTACAACGTCACGACAGAGCCCATAGACTGGAGACCAAATGTATTACAACGTCATGACAGAGCCCATAGACTGGAGACCAAATGTATTACAACGTCATGACAGAGCCCATAGACTGGAGACCAAATGTATTACAACGTCACGACAGAGCCCATAGACTGGAGACCAAATGTATTACAACGTCATGACAGAGCCCATAGACCAAATGTATTACAACGTCATGACAGAGCCCATAGACTGGAGACCAAATGTATTACAACGTCATGACAGAGCCCATAGACTGGAGACCAAATGTATTACAACGTCATGACAGAGCCCATAGACTGGAGACCAAATGTATTACAACGTCATGACAGAGCCCATAGACTGGAGACCAAATGTATTACAACGTCACGACAGAGCCCATAGACTGGAGACCAAATGTATTACAACTTCAGAAAACACTTTCTAAATCATGAACTTAATGAGGAGAAAGTCAACTAAAAGGCAAGAGGACAGGCGTCAGATGGACGTCACCTCCGGAGTGGCTGTGGCAAAATGAGAAAGAGGTGGACAGCAAATGGTGCTGAAAGTAATTACTTTCAACAATTGTCTTCATTTGAATTAGACTTCACCAACAATCAGAGGGCTTTGTTCGAACCCCCCCCCCCCCCCCCCCCCCCCCCCCCCCCAAAAAAAAAGAGGTAAGCTGACGCAATTATGCTATCCATAGATGTCAGTCTAGCCTTCCAATACAGAGACCATGCACTCCTTAAACACCTGTGTGTCTGGGAAGGGCTGGTGTTGAGTGAGGGCATGCCATACACTTTGTTAAAGAAAAAGTATTGTTAGCTTTATATTCTGAAATAACTATTCGGATAACATAAAGTGTTCTAGAACAATGCTGAACTCTGATGCCTTATGCTAGAAACAAGCTTTAAAATGCCCACAAAAGACATGACTCTGATGCCTTATGGAGATGTAAGGATTCGTCTCTATGACATTCTGATTGCTGAGCTGCGGCCTTCAATACTCCAGGAGACAAACAATTGTCTTTGCTATTCTAACCCTATTCATTTCTTTCTTTCTGAAAAGAGAACATGTTTAAACCCAGGCAGCTTTTAGGGAAGCACTGATTGTTGGGTTAAGCAACGGACGAATAGCCAGCAGTTGAAGCTTCACGTTTTTCTGCGTCGGTCGAGCCTCTGTCTGGGTGGAAAGGTCACTTTTGAGTCCCATGCTTAGATTCATAAGGATGTATAATATTTCATTATTTGCAAAACAGCAACCGTTTTGTTGTAAACAAGACTCTGTAAAGGGGTGTGTAACTGGTGGCAGTGAAACAAGACTCTGTAAAGGGGTGTGTAACTGGTGGCAGTGAAACAAGACTCTGTAAAGGGGTGTGTAACTGGTGGCAGTGAAACAAGACTCTGTAAAGGGGTGTGTAACTGGTGGCAGTGACTCTGTAAAGGGGTGTGTAACTGGTGGCAGTGAAACAAGACTCTGTAAAGGGGTGTGTAACTGGTGGCAGTGAAACAAGACTCTGTAAAGGGGTGTGTAACTGGTGGCAGTGAAACAAGACTCTGTAAAGGGGTGTGTAACTGGTGACAGTGACTCTGTAAAGGGGTGTGTAACTGGTGACAGTGACTCTGTAAAGGGGTGTGTAACTGGTGACAGTGAAACAAGACTCTGTAAACGGGTGTGTAACTGGTGGCAGTGACTCTGTAAAGGGGTGTGTAACCGGTGGCAGTGAAACAATACTCTGTAAAGGGGTGTGTAACTGGTGGCAGTGAAACAAGACTCTGTAAAGGGGTGTGTAACTGGTGACAGTGACTCTGTAAAGGGGTGTGTAACTGGTGACAGTGACTCTGTAAAGGGGTGTGTAACTGGTGACAGTGAAACAAGACTCTGTAAAGGGGTGCGTAACTGGTGACAGTGACTCTGTAAAGGGGTGTGTAACTGGTGGCAGTGACTCTGTAAAGGGGTGTGTAACTGGTGGCAGTGACTCTGTAAAGGGGTGTGTAACTGGTGGCAGTGAAACAAGACTCTGTAAAGGGGTGTGTAACTGGTGGCAGTGAAACAAGACTCTGTAAAGGGGTGTGTAACTGGTGGCAGTGAAACAAGACTCTGTAAAGGGGTTTGTAACTGGTGGCAGTGAAACAAGACTCTGTAAAGGGATGTGTAACTGGTGGCAGTGAAACAAGACTCTGTAAAGGGGTGTGTAACTGGTGGCAGTGAAACAAGACTCTGTAAAGGGGTGTGTAACTGGTGGTAGTGAAACAAGACTCTGTAAAGGGGTGTGTAACTGGTGGCAGTGAAACAAGACTCTGTAAAGGGGTGTGTAACTGGTGGCAGTGAAACAAGACTCTGTAAAGGGGTGTGTAACTGGTGACAGTGACTCTGTAAAGGGGTGTGTAACTGGTGGCAGTGAAACAAGACTCTGTAAAGGGGTGTGTAACTGGTGGCAGTGACTCTGTAAAGGGGTGTTTAACTGGTGGCAGTGAAACAAGACTCTGTAAAGGGGTGTGTAACTGGTGGCAGTGAAACAAGACTCTGTAAAGGGGTGTGTAACTGGTGGCAGTGACTCTGTAAAGGGGTGTTTAACTGGTGGCAGTGAAACAAGACTCTGTAAAGGGGTGTGTAACTGGTGGCAATGAAACAAGACTCTGTAAAGGGGTGTGTAACTGGTGGCAGTGAAACAAGACTCTGTAAAGGGGTGTTTAACTGGTGGCAGTGAAACAAGACTCTGTAAAGGGGTGTGTAACCGGTGGCAGTGAAACAAGACTCTGTAAAGGGGTGTGTAACTGGTGGCAGTGAAACAAGACTCTGTAAAGGGGTGTGTAACTGGTGGCAGTGAAACAAGACTCTGTAAAGGGGTGTGTAACTGGTGGCAGTGAAACAAGACTCTGTAAAGGGGTGTGTAACTGGTGACAGTGAAACAAGACTCTGTAAAGGGGTGTGTAACTGTTGACAGTGAAACAAGACTCTGTAAAGGGGTGTGTAACCAGTGGCAGTGAAACAAGACTCTGTAAAGGGGTGTGTAACTGGTGGCAGTGACTCTGTAAAGGGGTGTGTAACTGGTGGCAGTGAAACAAGACTCTGTAAAGGGGTGTGTAACTGGTGGCAGTGACTCTGTAAAGGGGTGTGTAACTGGTGGCAGTG
The DNA here is from genome assembly GCF_013265735.2 of Oncorhynchus mykiss. NCBI lineage: Eukaryota > Metazoa > Chordata > Actinopteri > Salmoniformes > Salmonidae > Oncorhynchus > Oncorhynchus mykiss. The sequence goes on along the minus strand of NC_048565.1, from coordinate 990,778 downwards.
AAACAAGACTCTGTAAAGGGGTGTGTAACTGGTGGCAGTGAAACAAGACTCTGTAAAGGGGTGTGTAACTGGTGGCAGTGAAACAAGACTCTGTAAAGGGGTGTGTAACTGGTGACAGTGACTCTGTAAAGGGGTGTGTAACTGGTGACAGTGACTCTGTAAAGGGGTGTGTAACTGGTGACAGTGAAACAAGACTCTGTAAAGGGGTGTGTAACTGGTGGCAGTGACTCTGTAAAGGGGTGTGTAACCGGTGGCAGTGAAACAATACTCTGTAAAGGGGTGTGTAACTGGTGGCAGTGAAACAAGACTCTGTAAAGGGGTGTGTAACTGGTGACAGTGACTCTGTAAAGGGGTGTGTAACTGGTGACAGTGACTCTGTAAAGGGGTGTGTAACTGGTGACAGTGAAACAAGACTCTGTAAAGGGGTGCGTAACTGGTGACAGTGAAACAAATCAAATCAAATCAAATGTATTTATATAGCCCTTCGTACATCAGCTGATATCTCAAAGTGCTGTACAGAAACCCAGCCTAAAACCCCAAACAGCAAGCAATGCAGGTGTAGAAGCACGGTGGCTAGGAAAAACTCCCTAGAAAGGCCAAAACCTAGGAAGAAACCTAGAGAGGAACCAGGCTATGTGGGGTGGCCAGTCCTCTTCTGGCTGTGCCGGGTGGAGATTATAACAAAACATGGTCAAGATGTTCAAATGTTCATAAATGACCAGCATGGTCGAATAATAATAAGGCAGAACAGTTGAAACTGGAGCAGCAGCACAGCCAGGTGGACTGGGGACAGCAAGGAGTCATCATGTCAGGTATTCCTGGGGCATGGTCCTAGGGCTCAGGTCCTCCGAGAGAGAGAAAGAAAGAGAGAATTAGAGAGAGCATATGTGGGATGGCCAGTCCTCTTCTGGCTGTGCCGGGTGGAGATTATAACAGAACATGGCCAAGATGTTCAAATGTTCATAAATGACCAGCATGGTCGAATAATAATAAGGCAGAACAGTTGAAACTGGAGCAGCAGCACAGCCAGGTGGACTGGGGACAGCAAGGAGTCATCATGTCAGGTAGTCCTGGGGCATGGTCCTAGGGCTCAGGTCCTCCGAGAGAGAGAAAGAGAGAAGGAGAGAATTAGAGAACGCACACTTAGATTCACACAGGACACCGAATAGGACAGGAGAAGTACTCCAGATATAACAAACTGACCCTAGCCCCCCGACACATAAACTACTGCAGCATAAATACTGGAGGCTGAGACAGGAGGGGTCAGGAGACACTGTGGCCCACTCCGAGGACACCCCCGGACAGGGCCAAACAGGAAGGATATAACCCCACCCACTTTGCCAAAGCACAGCCCCCACACCACTAGAGGGATGTCTTCAACCACCAACTTACCATCCTGAGACAAGGCTGAGTATAGCCCACAAAGACCTCCGCCACGGCACAACCCAAGGGGGGGGGGGGGGGGGGCGCCAACCCAGACAGGATGACCACATCAGTGACTCAACCCACTCAGGTGACGCACCCCCTCCAGGGACGGCATGAGAGAGCCCCAGTAAAGCCAGTGACTCAGCCCCTGTAATAGGGTTAGAGGCAGAGAATCCCAGTGGAAAGAGGGGAACCGGCCAGGCAGAGACAGCAAGGGCGGTTCGTTGCTCCAGAGCCTTTCCGTTCACCCTCCCACTCCTGGGCCAGACTACACTCAATCATATGACCCACTGAAGAGATGAGTCTTCAGTAGAGACTTAAAGGTTGAGACCGAGTTTGCGTCTCTGACATGGGTAGGCAGACCGTTCCATTTAAATGGAGCTCTATAGGAAAAAGCCCTGCCTCCAGCTGTTTGCTTAAAAATTCTAGGGACAATTAGGAGGCCTGCATCTTGTGACCGTAGCGTACGTGTAGGTATGTACGGCAGGACCAAATCAGAGAGATAGGTAGGAGCAAGCCCATGTAATGCTTTGTAGGTTAGCAGTAAAACCTTGAAATCAGCCCTTGCTTTGACAGGAAGCCAGTGTAGAGAGGCTAGCACTGGAGTAATATGATCAAATTTTTTGGTTCTAGTCAGGATTCTAGCAGCCGTATTTAGCACTAACTGAAGTTTATTTAGTGCTTTATCCGGGTAGCCGGAAAGTAGAGCATTGCAGTAGTCTAACCTAGAAGTGACAAAAGCATGGATTAATTTTTCTGCATCATTTTTGGACAGAAAGTTTCTGATTTTTGCAATGTTACGTAGATGGAAAAAAGCTGTCCTTGAAATGGTCTTGATATGTTCTTCAAAAGAGAGATCAGGGTCCAGAGTAACGCCGAGGTCCTTCACAGTTTTATTTGAGACGACTGTACAACCATTAAGATTAATTGTCAGATTCAACAGAAGATCTCTTTGTTTCTTGGGACCTAGAACAAGCATCTCTGTTTTGTCCGAGTTTAAAAGTAGAACGTTTGCAGCCATCCACTTCCTTATGTCTGAAACACATTCTTCTAGCAAGGGCAATTTTGGGGCTTCACCATGTTTAATTGAAATGTACAGCTGTGTGTCATCCGCATAGCAGTGAAAGTTAACATTATGTTTTCGAATAACATCCCCAAGAGGTAAAATATATAGTGAAAACAATAGTGGTCCTAAAACGGAACCTTGAGGAACACCGAAATTTACAGTTGATTTGTCAGAGGACAAACCATTCACAGAGACAAACTGATATCTTTCCGACAGATAAGATCTAAACCAGGCCAGAACTTGTCCGTGTAGACCAATTTGGGTTTCCAATCTCTCCAAAAGAATGTGGTGATCGATGGTATCAAAAGCAGCACTAAGGTCTAGGAGCACGAGGACAGATGCAGAGCCTCGGTCCGATGCCATTAAAATGTCATTTACCACCTTCACAAGTGCCGTCTCAGTGCTATGATGGGGTCTAAAACCAGACTGAAGCATTTCGTATACATTGTTTGTCTTCAGGAAGGCAGTGAGTTGTTGCGCAACAGCCTTTTCTAAAATTTTTGAGAGGAATGGAAGATTCGATATAGGCCGATAGTTTTTTATATTTTCTGGGTCAAGGTTTGGCTTTTTCAAGAGAGGCTTTATTACTGCCACTTTTAGTGAGTTTGGTACACATCCGGTGGATAGAGAGCCGTTTATTATGTTCAACATAGGAGGGCCAAGCACAGGAAGCAGCTCTTTCAGTAGTTTAGTTGGAATAGGGTCCAGTATGCAGCTTGAAGGTTTAGAGGCCATGATTATTTTCATCATTGTGTCAAGAGATATAGTACTAAAACACTTGAGCGTCTCTCTTGATCCTAGGTCCTGGCAGAGTTGTGCAGACTCAGGACAACTGAGCTTTGAAGGAATACGCAGATTTAAGGAGGAGTCCGTAATTTGCTTTCTAATAATCATAATCTTTTCCTCAAAGAAGTTCATGAATTTATCACTGCTAAAGTAAAAGTCATCCTCTCTTGGGGAATGCTGCTTTTTAGTTAGCTTTGCGACAGTATCAAAAAGGAATTTCGGATTGTTCTCAATTAAGTTGGAAAAATAGGATGATCGAGCAGCAGTAAGGGCTCTTCGGTACTGCACAGTACTGTCTTTCCAAGCTCCAAACAAGACTCTGTAAAGGTGTGTGTAACTGGTGGCAGTGAAACAAGACTCTGTAAAGGGGTGTGTAACTGGTGACAGTGAAACAAGACTCTGTAAAGGGGTGTGTAACTGGTGGCAGTAAAACAAGACTCTGTAAAGGGGTGTGTAACTGGTAGCAGTGAAACAAGACTCTGTAAAGGGGTGTGTAACTGGTGACAGTGAAACAAGACTCTGTAAAGGGGTGTGTAACTGGTGGCAGTGAAACAAGACTCTGTAAAGGGGTGTGTAACTGGTGGCAGTGAAACAAGACTCTGTAAAGGGGTGTGTAACTGGTGGCAGTGACTCTGTAAAGGGGTGTGTAACTGGTGGCAGTGAAACAAGACTCTGTAAAGGGGTGTGTAACTGGTGGCAGTGAAACAAGACTCTGTAAAGGGGTGTGTAACTGGTGGCAGTGAAACAAGACTCTGTAAAGGGGTGTGTAACTGGTGACAGTGAAACAAGACTCTGTAAAGGGGTGTGTAACTGGTGGCAGTAAAACAAGACTCTGTAAAGGGGTGTGTAACTGGTAGCAGTGAAACAAGACTCTGTAAAGGGGTGTGTAACTGGTGACAGTGAAACAAGACTCTGTAAAGGGGTGTGTAACTGGTGGCAGTGAAACAAGACTCTGTAAAGGGGTGTGTAACTGGTGGCAGTGAAACAAGACTCTGTAAAGGGGTGTGTAACTGGTGGTAGTGAAACAAGACTCTGTAAAGGGGTGTGTAACTGGTGGCAGTGAAACAAGACTCTGTAAAGGGGTGTGTAACTGGTGGCAGTGAAACAAGACTCTGTAAAGGGGTGTGTAACTGGTGACAGTGACTCTGTAAAGGGGTGTGTAACTGGTGGCAGTGACTCTGTAAAGGGGTGTTTAACTGGTGGCAGTGAAACAAGACTCTGTAAAGGGGTGTGTAACTGTTGGCAGTGAAACAAGACTCTGTAAAGGGGTGTGTAACTGGTGGCAGTGACTCTGTAAAGGGGTGTTTAACTGGTGGCAGTGAAACAAGACTCTGTAAAGGGGTGTGTAACTGGTGGCAATGAAACAAGACTCTGTAAAGGGGTGTGTAACTGGTGGCAGTGAAACAAGACTCTGTAAAGGGGTGTTTAACTGGTGGCAGTGAAACAAGACTCTGTAAAGGGGTGTGTAACCGGTGGCAGTGAAACAAGACTCTGTAAAGGGGTGTGTAACTGGTGGCAGTGAAACAAGACTCTGTAAAGGGGTGTGTAACTGGTGGCAGTGAAACAAGACTCTGTAAAGGGGTGTGTAACTGGTGGCAGTGAAACAAGACTCTGTAAAGGGGTGTGTAACTGGTGACAGTGAAACAAGACTCTGTAAAGGGGTGTGTAACTGTTGACAGTGAAACAAGACTCTGTAAAGGGGTGTGTAACCAGTGGCAGTGAAACAAGACTCTGTAAAGGGGTGTGTAACTGGTGGCAGTGACTCTGTAAAGGGGTGTGTAACTGGTGGCAGTGAAACAAGACTCTGTAAAGGGGTGTGTAACTGGTGGCAGTGAAACAAGACTCTGTAGAGGGGTGTGTAACTGGTGGCAGTAAAACAAGACTCTGTAAAGGGGTGTGTAACTGGTAGCAGTGAAACAAGACTCTGTAAAGGGGTGTGTAACTGGTGACAGTGAAACAAGACTCTGTAAAGGGGTGTGTAACTGGTGGCAGTGAAACAAGACTCTGTAAAGGGGTGTGTAACTGGTGGCAGTGACTCTGTAAAGGGGTGTGTAACTGGTGGCAGTGAAACAAGACTCTGTAAAGGGGTGTGTAACTGGTGGCAGTGAAACAAGACTCTGTAAAGGGGTGTGTAACTGGTGACAGTGACTCTGTAAAGGGGTGTGTAACTGGTGACAGTGACTCTGTAAAGGGGTGTGTAACTGGTGACAGTGAAACAAGACTCTGTAAAGGGGTGTGTAACTGGTGGCAGTGACTCTGTAAAGGGGTGTGTAACCGGTGGCAGTGAAACAATACTCTGTAAAGGGGTGTGTAACTGGTGGCAGTGAAACAAGACTCTGTAAAGGGGTGTGTAACTGGTGACAGTGACTCTGTAAAGGGGTGTGTAACTGGTGACAGTGACTCTGTAAAGGGGTGTGTAACTGGTGACAGTGAAACAAGACTCTGTAAAGGGGTGCGTAACTGGTGACAGTGACTCTGTAAAGGGGTGTGTAACTGGTGGCAGTGACTCTGTAAAGGGGTGTGTAACTGGTGGCAGTGACTCTGTAAAGGGGTGTGTAACTGGTGGCAGTGAAACAAGACTCTGTAAAGGGGTGTGTAACTGGTGGCAGTGAAACAAGACTCTGTAAAGGGGTGTGTAACTGGTGGCAGTGAAACAAGACTCTGTAAAGGGGTTTGTAACTGGTGGCAGTGAAACAAGACTCTGTAAAGGGGTGTGTAACTGGTGGCAGTGAAACAAGACTCTGTAAAGGGGTGTGTAACTGGTGGCAGTGAAACAAGACTCTGTAAAGGGGTGTGTAACTGGTGACAGTGACTCTGTAAAGGGGTGCGTAACTGGTGACAGTGACTCTGTAAAGGGGTGTGTAACTGGTGGCAGTGACTCTGTAAAGGGGTGTGTAACTGGTGACAGTGACTCTGTAAAGGGGTGTGTAACTGGTGACAGTGAAACAAGACTCTGTAAAGGGGTGTGTAACTGGTGACAGTGACTCTGTAAAGGGGTGTGTAACTGGTGACAGTGACTCTGTAAAGGGGTGTGTAACTGGTGACAGTGAAACAAGACTCTGTAAAGGGGTGCGTAACTGGTGACAGTGACTCTGTAAAGGGGTGTGTAACTGGTGGCAGTGACTCTGTAAAGGGGTGTGTAACTGGTGGCAGTGACTCTGTAAAGGGGTGTGTAACTGGTGGCAGTGAAACAAGACTCTGTAAAGGGGTGTGTAACTGGTGGCAGTGAAACAAGACTCTGTAAAGGGGTGTGTAACTGGTGGCAGTGAAACAAGACTCTGTAAAGGGGTTTGTAACTGGTGGCAGTGAAACAAGACTCTGTAAAGGGGTGTGTAACTGGTGGCAGTGAAACAAGACTCTGTAAAGGGGTGTGTAACTGGTGGCAGTGAAACAAGACTCTGTAAAGGGGTGTGTAACTGGTGACAGTGACTCTGTAAAGGGGTGCGTAACTGGTGACAGTGACTCTGTAAAGGGGTGTGTAACTGGTGGCAGTGACTCTGTAAAGGGGTGTGTAACTGGTGACAGTGACTCTGTAAAGGGGTGTGTAACTGGTGGCAGTGAAACAAGACTCTGTAAAGGGGTGTGTAACTGGTGGCAGTGACTCTGTAAAGGGGTGTTTAACTGGTGGCAGTGAAACAAGACTCTGTAAAGGGGTGTGTAACTGGTGGCAGTGAAACAAGACTCTGTAAAGGGGTGTGTAACTGGTGGCAGTGACTCTGTAAAGGGGTGTTTAACTGGTGGCAGTGAAACAAGACTCTGTAAAGGGGTGTGTAACTGGTGGCAATGAAACAAGACTCTGTAAAGGGGTGTGTAACTGGTGGCAGTGAAACAAGACTCTGTAAAGGGGTGTTTAACTGGTGGCAGTGAAACAAGACTCTGTAAAGGGGTGTGTAACCTGTGGCAGTGAAACAAGACTCTGTAAAGGGGTGTGTAACTGGTGGCAGTGAAACAAGACTCTGTAAAGGGGTGTGTAACTGGTGGCAGTGAAACAAGACTCTGTAAAGGGGTGTGTAACTGGTGGCAGTGAAACAAGACTCTGTAAAGGGGTGTGTAACTGGTGACAGTGAAACAAGACTCTGTAAAGGGGTGTGTAACTGTTGACAGTGAAACAAGACTCTGTAAAGGGGTGTGTAACCAGTGGCAGTGAAACAAGACTCTGTAAAGGGGTGTGTAACTGGTGGCAGTGACTCTGTAAAGGGGTGTGTAACTGGTGGCAGTGAAACAAGACTCTGTAAAGGGGTGTGTAACTGGTGGCAGTGAAACAAGACTCTGTAGAGGGGTGTGTAACTGGTGGCAGTGAAACAAGACTCTGTAAAGCAGACCAGGACAGATAGATTGCTGAGCAGTAGAGCTTGACAGTTGACGTCATTTCCGGTCACGACTTGCAGACTTGTTTTCGAGTTGCTGTGCGTTTTGTTGCCAACCTGTTTTGCTACCTGACAAATTTACGGTTTTTACTTTTTAATTACCGTTTATATTTGTGTTTTTTCCTACTCAACTTTTTCACTCCGGACGCTTTATCTGGACACGGTTCGTCAGGATCTCCAACAGCCGAAGCTAAGTAGTAACATTAATATGATGCCTTCTAATTGCAGTCGCTGTACTCGCCTTACGGCGAGGATAGCTGTGCTACAAGCCCAGCTTCAAACGCAATCGCTAGGCAAGGGTAATTTCAGTGTAGGAAAGGATGAAACCGCGTCTGTGCCACCAGTAAGTACAGATAGTAGTATAAATCCCCTGGCACAGTCCCCGCAGCCGGACAACTTTCTCACGGTTTCTGGAAGGAAATGCTGTAGGAACGCTCAACCGGTGTCGCTCATTCAGCCGACAGAAACTTTCAACCGGTTTTCCCCATTAAGCAGCGGGTCGGAGTCAGAGGCCGAGTCTTCTCTGGTCTCTACTCCTCCCGTTACGGGGTCTGAGACGCAGAAGCTTCCCACCATTAGCTCTGACAAATTGAAAACTCTAGTCATCGGCGACTCCATTACCCGCAGTATTAGACTTAAAACGAATCATCCAGCGATCATACACTGTTTACCGGGGGGCAGGGCTACCGACGTTAAGGCTAATCTGAAGATGGTGCTGGCTAAAGCTAAAACTGGCGAGTGTAGAGAGTATAGAGATATTGTTATCCACGTCGGCACCAACGATGTTAGGATGAAACAGTCAGAGATCACCAAGCGCAACATAGCTTCTGCGTGTAAATCAGCTAGAAAGATGTGTCGGAATCGAGTAATTGTCTCTGGCCCCCTCCCAGTTAGGGGGAGTGATGAGCTCTACAGCAGAGTCTCACAACTCAATCGCTGGTTGAAAACTGTTTTCTGCCCCTCCCAAAAGATAGAATTTGTAGATAATTGGCCCTCTTTCTGGGACTCACCCACAAACAGGACCAAGCCTGGCCTGCTGAAGAGTGACGGACTCCATCCTAGCTGGAGGGGTGCTCTCATTTTATCTACCAACATAGACAGGGCTCTAACTCCTCTAGCTCCACAATGAAATAGGGTGCAGGCCAGGCAGCAGGCTGTTAGCCAGCCTGCCAGCATAGTGGAGTCTGCCACTAGCACAGTCAGTGTAGTCAGCTCAGCTATCACCATTGAGACCGTGTCTGTGCCTCGACCTAGGTTGGGCAAAACTAAACATGGCGGTGTTCACCTTAGCAATCTCACTAGGATAAAGACCACCTCCATTCCTGTCATTATTGAAAGAGATCATGATACCTCACATCTCAAAATAGGGCTACTTAATGTTAGATCCCTTACTTCAAAGGCAATTATAGTCAATGAACTAATCACTGATCATAATCTTGATGTGATTGGCCTGACTGAAACATGGCTTAAGCCTGATGAATTTACTGTGTTAAATGAGGCCTCACCTCCTGGCTACACTAGTGACCATATCCCCCGTGCATCCCGCAAAGGCGGAGGTGTTGCTAACATTTACGATAGCAAATTTCAATTTACAAAAAAAAAAATGACGTTTTCGTCTTTTGAGCTTCTAGTCATGAAATCTATGCAGCCTACTCAATCACTTTTTATAGCTACTGTTTACAGGCCTCCTGGGCCATATACAGCGTTCCTCACTGAGTTCCCTGAATTCCTATCGGACCTTGTAGTCATAGCGGATAATATTCTAATCTTTGGTGACTTTAATATTCACATGGAAAAGTCCACAGACCCACTCCAAAAGGCTTTCGGAGCCATCATCGACTCAGTGGGTTTTGTCCAACATGTCTCTGGACCCACTCACTGTCACAGTCATACGCTGGACCTTGTTTTGTCCCATGGAATAAATGTTGTGGATCTTAATGTTTTTCCTCATAATCCTGGACTATCGGACCACCATTTTATTACGTTTGCAATTGCAACAAATAATCTGCTCAGACCCCAACCAAGGATCATCAAAAGTCGTGCTATAAATTCACAGACAACACAAAGATTCCTTGATGTCCTTCCAGATTCCCTCTGTCTACCCAAGGACGCCAGAGGACAAAAATCAGTTAACCACCTAACTGAGGAACTCAACTTAACCTTGCGCAATACCCTAGATGCAGTTGCACCCCTAAAAACTAAAAACATTTCTCATAAGAAACTAGCTCCCTGGTACACAGAAAATACCCGAGCTCTGAAGCAAGCTTCCAGAAAATTGGAACGGAAATGGCGCCACACCAAACTGGAAGTCTTCCGACTAGCTTGGAAAGACAGTACTGTGCAGTACCGAAGAGCCCTTACTCCTGCTCGATCATCCTATTTTTCTAACTTAATTGAGGAAAATAAGAACAATCCGAAATTCCTTTTTGATACTGTCGCAAAGCTAACTAAAAAGCAGCATTCCCCAAGAGAGGATGACTTTTACTTTAGCAGTGATAAATTCATGAACTTCTTTGAGGAAAAGATTATGATTATTAGAAAGCAAATTACGGACTCCTCCTTAAATCTGCGTATTCCTTCAAAGCTCAGTTGTCCTGAGTCTGCACAACTCTGCCAGGACCTAGGATCAAGAGAGACGCTCAAGTGTTTTAGTACTATATCTCTTGACACAATGATGAAAATAATCATGGCCTCTAAACCTTCAAGCTGCATACTGGACCCTATTCCAACTAAACTACTGAAAGAGCTGCTTCCTGTGCTTGGCCCTCCTATGTTGAACATAATAAACGGCTCTCTATCCACCGGATGTGTACCAAACTCACTAAAAGTGGCAGTAATAAAGCCTCTCTTGAAAAAGCCAAACCTTGACCCAGAAAATATAAAAAACTATCGGCCTATATCGAATCTTCCATTCCTCTCAAAAATTTTAGAAAAGGCTGTTGCGCAACAACTCACTGCCTTCCTGAAGACAAACAATGTATACGAAATGCTTCAGTCTGGTTTTAGACCCCATCATAGCACTGAGACGGCACTTGTGAAGGTGGTAAATGACATTTTAATGGCATCGGACCGAGGCTCTGCATCTGTCCTCGTGCTCCTAGACCTTAGTGCTGCTTTTGATACCATCGATCACCACATTCTTTTGGAGAGATTGGAAACCCAAATTGGTCTACACGGACAAGTTCTGGCCTGGTTTAGATCTTATCTGTCGGAAAGATATCAGTTTGTCTCTGTGAATGGTTTGTCCTCTGACAAATCAACTGTAAATTTCGGTGTTCCTCAAGGTTCCGTTTTAGGACCACTATTGTTTTCACTATATATTTTACCTCTTGGGGATGTTATTCGAAAACATAATGTTAACTTTCACTGCTATGCGGATGACACACAGCTGTACATCTCAATTAAACATGGTGAAGCCCCAAAATTGCCCTTGCTAGAAGAATGTGTTTCAGACATAAGGAAGTGGATGGCTCTAAACTTTCTACTTTTAAACTCGGACAAAACAGAGATGCTTGTTCTAGGTCCCAAGAAACAAAGAGATCTTCTGTTGAATCTGACAATTAATCTTAATGGTTGTACAGTCGTCTCAAATAAATCTGTGAAGGACCTCGGCGTTACTCTGGACCCTGATCTCTCTTTTGAAGAACATATCAAGACCATTTCAAGGACAGCTTTTTTCCATCTACGTAACATTGCAAAAATCAGAAACTTTCTGTCCAAAAATGATGCAGAAAAATTAATCCATGCTTTTGTCACTTCTAGGTTAGACTACTGCAATGCTCTACTTTCCGGCTACCCGGATAAAGCACTAAATAAACTTCAGTTAGTGCTAAATACGGCTGCTAGAATCCTGACTAGAACCAAAAATTTTTATCATATTACTCCAGTGCTAGCCTCTCTACACTGGCTTCCTGTCAAAGCAAGGGCTGATTTCAAGGTTTTACTGCTAACCTACAAAGCATTACATGGGCTTGCTCCTACCTATCTCTCTGATTTGGTCCTGCCGTACATACCTACACGTACGCTACGGTCACAAGATGCAGGCCTCCTAATTGTCCCTAGAATTTTTAAGCAAACAGCTGGAGGCAGGGCTTTCTCCTATAGAGCTCCATTTTTATGGAACGGTCTGCCTACCCATGTCAGAGACGCAAACTCGGTCTCAACCTTTAAGTCTCTACTGAAGACTCATCTCTTCAGTGGGTCATATGATTGAGTGTAGTCTGGCCCAGGAGTGGGAGGGTGAACGGAAAGGCTCTGGAGCAACGAACCGCCCTTGCTGTCTTTGCCTGGCCGGTTCCCCTCTTTCCACTGGGATTCTCTGCCTCTAACCCTATTACAGGGGCTGAGTCACTGGCTTTACTGGGGCTCTCTCATGCCGTCCCTGGAGGGGGTGCGTCACCTGAGTGGGTTGAGTCACTGATGTGGTCATCCTGTCTGGGTTGGCGCCCCCCCCTTGGGTTGTGCCGTGGCGGAGGTCTTTGTGGGCTATACTCAGCCTTGTCTCAGGATGGTAAGTTGGTGGTTGAAGATATCCCTCTAGTGGTGTGGGGGCTGTGCTTTGGCAAAGTGGGTGGGGTTATATCCTTCCTGTTTGGCCCTGTCCGGAGGTGTCCTCGGAGTGGGCCACAGTGTCTCCTGACCCCTCCTGTCTCAGCCTCCAGTATTTATGCTGCAGTAGTTTATGTGTCGGGGGGCTAGGGTCAGTTTGTTATATCTGGAGTACTTCTCCTGTCCTATTTGGTGTCCTGTGTGAATCTAAGTGTGCGTTCTCTAATTCTCTCCTCTCTTTCTCTCTCTCGGAGGACCTGAGCCCTAGGACCATGCCCCATGACTACCTGACATGATGACTCCTTGCTGTCCCCAGTCCACCTGGCTGTGCTGCTGCTCCAGTTTCAACTGTTCTGCCTTGTTATTATTCGACCATGCTGGTCATTTATGAACATTTGAACATCTTGGCCATGTTCTGTTATAATCTCCACCCGGCACAGCCAGAAGAGGACTGGCCATCCCACATATGCTCTCTCTAATTCTCTCTTTCTTTCTCTCTCTCGGAGGACCTGAGCCCTAGGACCATGCCCCAGGAATACCTGACATGATGACTCCTTGCTGTCCCCAGTCCACCTGACTGTGCTGCTGCTCCAGTTTCAACTATTCTGCCTTATTATTATTCGACCATGCTGGTCATTTATGAACATTTGAACATCTTGGCCATGTTCTGTTATAATCTCCACCCGGCACAGCCAGAAGAGGACTGGCCATCCCACATATGCTCTCTCTAATTCTCTCTTTCTTTCTCTCTCTCGGAGGACCTGAGCCCTAGGACCATGCCCCAGGAATACCTGACATGATGACTCCTTGCTGTCCCCAGTCCACCTGACTGTGCTGCTGCTCCAGTTTCAACTATTCTGCCTTATTATTATTCGACCATGCTGGTCATTTATGAACATTTGAACATCTTGGCCATGTTCTGTTATAATCTCCACCCGGCACAGCCAGAAGAGGACTGGCCATCCCACATATGCTCTCTCTAATTCTCTCTTTCTTTCTCTCTCTCGGAGGACCTGAGCCCTAGGACCATGCCCCAGGAATACCTGACATGATGACTCCTTGCTGTCCCCAGTCCACCTGACTGTGCTGCTGCTCCAGTTTCAACTATTCTGCCTTATTATTATTCGACCATGCTGGTCATTTATGAACATTTGAACATCTTGACCATGTTTTGTTATAATCTCCACCCGGCACAGCCAGAAGAGGACTGGCCACCCCACATAGCCTGGTTCCTCTCTAGGTTTCTTCCTAGGTTTTGGCCTTTCTAGGGAGTTTTTCCTAGCCACCGTGCTTCTACACCTGCATTGCTTGCTGTTTGGGGTTTTAGGCTGGGTTTCTGTACAGCACTTTGAGATATCAGCTGATGTACGAAGGGCTATATAAATAACATTTGATTTGATTTGTAAAGGGGTGTGTAACTGGTGACAGTGACTCTGTAAAGGGGTGTGTAACTGGTGACAGTGAAACAAGACTCTGTAAAGGGGTGTGTAACTGGTGGCAGTGACTCTGTAAAGGGGTGTGTAACTGGTGGCAGTGACTCTGTAAAGGGGTGTGTAACTGGTGGCAGTGAAACAAGACTCTGTAAAGGGGTGTGTAACTGGTGGTAGTGAAACAAGACTCTGTAAAGGGGTGTGTAACTGGTGGCAGTGAAACAAGACTCTGTAAAGGGTTGTGTAACTGGTGGCAGTGAAACAAGACTCTGTAAATGGGTGTGTAACTGGTGGCAGTGAAACAAGACTCTGTAAAGGGGTGTGTAACTGGTGGCAGTAAAACAAGACTCTGTAAAGGGGTGTGTAACTGGTTATAGTGAAACAAGACTCTATAAGGGGTGTGTAACCGGTGGCAGTGAAACAAGACTCTGTAAAGGGGTGTGTAACTGGTGGCAGTGAAACAAGACTCTGTAAAGGGGTGTGTAACTGGTGGCAGTGAAACAAGACTCTGTAAAGGGGTGTGTAACTGGTGGCAGTGACTCTGTAAAGATGTGTGTAACTGGTGACAGTGAAACAAGACTCTGTAGAGGGGTGTGTAACTGGTGGCAGTGAAACAAGACTCTGTAAAGGGGTGTGTAACTGGTAGCAGTGAAACAAGACTCTGTAAAGGGGTGTGTAACTGGTGGCAGTGACTCTGTAAAGGGGTGTGTAACTGGTAGCAGTGAAACAAGACTCTGTAAAGGGGTGTGTAACTGGTAGCAGTGAAACAAGACTCTGTAAAGGGGTGTGTAACTGGTGGCAGTGAAACAAGACTCTGTAAAGGGGTGTGTAACTGGTGACAGTGACTCTGTAAAGGGGTGTGTAACTGGTGGCAGTGAAACAAGACTCTGTAAAGGGGTGTGTAACTGGTGGCAGTGACTCTGTAAAGGGGTGTGTAACTGGTGACAGTGACTCTGTAAAGGGGTGTGTAACTGGTGGCAGTGAAACAAGACTCTGTAGAGGGGTGTGTAACCGGTGGCAGTGAAGTCAGACACAGGAGAGCAGAACTAGGTAATAGCCGGAGCAGTTTAATTCCAACGGCATAAAGAAATAACCAGCATGGGTACAAAACCCGACGTGCACCAGTCACTTACAGCAAACAATCCAACACAAAGACATGGGGGGAACAGAGGGTTAAATACACAACATGTAATGAGGGAATGAGAACCAGGTGTGTGGGAAAACAAGACAAAACAAATGGGAAATGAAAAGGGGAATCGACGATGGCAAGAAGACCGGTGACCCGACCGCCACCCGAACAAGGAGAGGAACCGACTTCGGAGGAAGTCGTGACAGACACACTGTTTTGACATTTGAGAAATATGGCAAGGCCCGTTTCTCTGTCCATTCTTCCCTGAAACTTATATTTTCATTATTCACCTTTCTTTTGAGACTTTTTCAGAGGACATTTTCTCTTGAATGCTGTTTTTCCCCAATCAATGCACAAAGAAAAATAAAAAAACAAATCTAATATAGACATTGGTGATTTTATCAGTGTAATCAGAGTGAAAGTATTAGGATATGTTATTGACACTGGACTGATAATATAGCCTCTAACCAGATGTGTTTACGTATAGTTTAATTTGTAGCAGAGGCCTATGAATGGGCTGTTATGATGTAGCAGAGGCCTATGAATGGGCTGTTATGATGTAGCAGAGGCCTATGAATGGGCTGTTATGATGTAGCAGAGGCCTATGAATGGGCTGTTATGATGTAGCAGAGGCCTATGAATGGGCTGTTATGATGTAGCAGAGGCCTATGAATGGGCTGTTATGATGTAGCAGAGGCCTATGAATGGGCTGTTATGATGTAGAAGAGGCCTATGAATGGGCTGTTATGATGTAGCAGAGGCCTATGATTGGGCTGTTATGATGTAGAAGAGGCCTATGAATGGGCTGTTATGATGTAGAAGAGGCCTATGATTGGGCTGTTATGATGTAGAAGAGGCCTATGATTGGGCTGTTATGATGTAGAAGAGGCCTATGATTGGGCTGTTATGATGTAGCAGAGGCCTATGATTGGGCTGTTATGATGTAGAAGAGGCCTATGAATGGGCTGTTATGATGTAGCAGAGGCCTATGAATGGGCTGTTATGATGTAGAAGAGGCCTATGAATGGGCTGTTATGTTGTAGCAGAGGGCTATGAATGGGCTGCTATTATGATGTAGCAGAGGCCTATGAATGGGCTGTTATGATGTAGAAGAGGCCTATGAATGGGCTGTTATGATGTAGCAGAGGGCTATGAATGGGCTGTTATGATGTAGAAGAGGGCTATGAATGGGCTGTTATGATGTAGAAGAGGCCTATGAATGGGCTGTTATGATGTAGCAGAGGCCTATGATTGGGCTGTTATTATGATGTAGCAGAGGCCTATGATTGGGCTGTTATTATGATGTAGCAGAGGACTATGAATGGGCTGTTATGATGTAGCAGAGGCCTATGAATGGGCTGTTATTATGATGTAGCAGAGGCCTATGATTGGGCTGTTATTATGATGTAGCAGAGGCCTATGATTGGGCTGTTATTATGATGTAGCAGAGGCCTATGAATGGGCTGTTATTATGATGTAGCAGAGGCCTATGAATGGGCTGCTATTATGATGTAGCAGAGGCCTATGAATGGGCTGTTATGATGTAGCAGAGGCCTATGAATGGGCTGTTATGTTGTAGCAGAGGGCTATGAATGGGCTGTTATTATGATGTAGCAGAGGCCTATGAATGGGCTGTTATGATGTAGCAGAGGCCTATGAATGGGCTGTTATGATGTAGCAGAGGCCTATGAATGGGCTGTTATGATGTAGCAGAGGCCTATGAATGGGCTGTTATGATGTAGCAGAGGCCTATGAATGGGCTGTTATGATGTAGCAGAGGCCTATGAATGGGCTGTTATGATGTAGCAGAGGCCTATGAATGGGCTGTTATGATGTAGCAGAGGCCTATGAATGGGCTGTTATGATGTAGCAGAGGCCTATGAATGGGCTGTTATGATGTAGCAGAGGCCTATGAATGGGCTGTTATGATGTAGCAGAGGCCTATGAATGGGCTGTTATGATGTAGCAGAGGCCTATGAATGGGCTGTTATGATGTAGCAGAGGCCTATGAATGGGCTGTTATGATGATGTAGCAGAGGCCTATGAATGGGCTGTTATGATGTAGCAGAGGCCTATGAATGGGCTGTTATGATGTAGCAGAGGCCTATGAATGGGCTGTTATTATGATGTAGCAGAGGCCTATGAATGGGCTGTTATGATGTAGCAGAGGCCTATGAATGGGCTGTTATGATGTAGCAGAGGCCTATGAATGGGCTGTTATTATGATGTAGCAGAGGCCTATGAATGGGCTGTTATTATGATGTAGCAGAGGCCTATGAATGGGCTGTTATGATGTAGCAGAGGCCTATGATTGGGCTGTTATGATGTAGAAGAGGCCTATGAATGGGCTGTTATGATGTAGCAGAGGCCTATGAATGGGCTGTTATGATGTAGAAGAGGCCTATGAATGGGCTGTTATGTTGTAGCAGAGGGCTATGAATGGGCTGCTATTATGATGTAGCAGAGGCCTATGAATGGGCTGTTATGATGTAGAAGAGGCCTATGAATGGGCTGTTATGATGTAGCAGAGGGCTATGAATGGGCTGTTATGATGTAGAAGAGGGCTATGAATGGGCTGTTATGATGTAGAAGAGGCCTATGAATGGGCTGTTATGATGTAGCAGAGGCCTATGATTGGGCTGTTATTATGATGTAGCAGAGGCCTATGATTGGGCTGTTATTATGATGTAGCAGAGGACTATGAATGGGCTGTTATGATGTAGCAGAGGCCTATGAATGGGCTGTTATTATGATGTAGCAGAGGCCTATGATTGGGCTGTTATTATGATGTAGCAGAGGCCTATGATTGGGCTGTTATTATGATGTAGCAGAGGCCTATGAATGGGCTGTTATTATGATGTAGCAGAGGCCTATGAATGGGCTGCTATTATGATGTAGCAGAGGCCTATGAATGGGCTGTTATGATGTAGCAGAGGCCTATGAATGGGCTGTTATGTTGTAGCAGAGGGCTATGAATGGGCTGTTATTATGATGTAGCAGAGGCCTATGAATGGGCTGTTATGATGTAGCAGAGGCCTATGAATGGGCTGTTATGATGTAGCAGAGGCCTATGAATGGGCTGTTATGATGTAGCAGAGGCCTATGAATGGGCTGTTATGATGTAGCAGAGGCCTATGAATGGGCTGTTATGATGTAGCAGAGGCCTATGAATGGGCTGTTATGATGTAGCAGAGGCCTATGAATGGGCTGTTATGATGTAGCAGAGGCCTATGAATGGGCTGTTATGATGTAGCAGAGGCCTATGAATGGGCTGTTATGATGTAGCAGAGGCCTATGAATGGGCTGTTATGATGTAGCAGAGGCCTATGAATGGGCTGTTATGATGTAGCAGAGGCCTATGAATGGGCTGTTATGATGTAGCAGAGGCCTATGAATGGGCTGTTATGATGATGTAGCAGAGGCCTATGAATGGGCTGTTATGATGTAGCAGAGGCCTATGAATGGGCTGTTATGATGTAGCAGAGGCCTATGAATGGGCTGTTATTATGATGTAGCAGAGGCCTATGAATGGGCTGTTATGATGTAGCAGAGGCCTATGAATGGGCTGTTATGATGTAGCAGAGGCCTATGAATGGGCTGTTATTATGATGTAGCAGAGGCCTATGAATGGGCTGTTATTATGATGTAGCAGAGGCCTATGAATGGGCTGCTATTATGTTGTAGCAGAGGCCTATGAATGGGCTGTTATGATGATGTAGCAGAGGCCTATGAATGGGCTGTTATTATGATGTAGCAGAGGCCTATGAATGGGCTGCTATTATGATGTAGCAGAGGCCTATGAATGGGCTGTTATGATGTAGCAGAGGCCTATGAATGGGCTGTTATGATGTAGCAGAGGCCTATGAATGGGCTGTTATTATGATGTAGCAGAGGCCTATGAATGGGCTGCTATTATGTTGTAGCAGAGGCCTATGAATGGGCTGCTATTATGATGTAGCAGAGGCCTATGAATGGGCTGTTATGATGTAGCAGAGGCCTATGAATGGGCTGTTATGATGTAGCAGAGGCCTATGAATGGGCTGTTATTATGATGTAGCAGAGGCCTATGAATGGGCTGTTATGATGTAGCATAGGCCTATGAATGGGCTGCTATTACGATGTAGCAGAGGCCTATGAATGGGCTGCTATTACGATGTAGCAGAGGCCTATGAATGGGCTGCTATTATGATGTAGCAGAGGCCTATGAATGGGCTGCTATTATGATGTTGTAGCATAGGCCTATGAATGGGCTGCTATTATGATGTAGCAGAGGCCTATGAATGGGCTGTTATGATGTAGAAGAGGCCTATGAATGGGCTGTTATGATGTAGCAGAGGGCTATGAATGGGCTGTTATGATGTAGCAGAGGGCTATGAATGGGATTTTTATGATGATGTAGCAGAGGCCTATGAATGGGCTGTTATGATGATGTTGTAGCATAGGCCTATGAATGGGCTGTTATGATGATGTTGTAGCAGAGGCCTATGAATGGGCTGTTATAATGTTGTAGCATAGGCCTATGAATGGGCTGCTATTATGATGTAGCAGAGGCCTATGACTGGGCTGTTATTATGTTGTAGCAGAGGCCTATGAATGGGCTGCTATTATGATGTAGCAGAGGCCTATGAATGGGCTGTTATGATGTAGCAGAGGCCTATGAATGGGCTGTTATGATGTAGCAGAGGCCTATGAATGGGCTGTTATGATGATGTAGCAGAGGCCTATGAATGGGCTGCTATTATGATGTAGCAGAGGCCTATGAATGGGCTGCTATTATGATGTAGCAGAGGCCTATGAATGGGCTGCTATTATGATGTAGCAGAGGCCTATGAATGGGCTGTTATGTTGTAGCAGAGGGCTATGAATGGGCTGCTAATATGATGTAGCAGAGGCCTATGAATGGGCTGTTATGATGTAGCAGAGGCCTATGAATGGGTTGTTATAATGTAGCAGAGGGCTATGAATGGGCTGTTATAATGTAGCAGAGGGCTATGAATGGGCTGTTATAATGTAGCAGAGGGCTATGAATGGGCTGTTATGATGATGTTGTTGCATAGGCCTATGAATGGGCTGTTATGATGATGTAGCAGAGGCCTATGAATGGGCTGTTATGATGTTGTTCGATGTTGACTATTAGCAGAGAAAAGGCCAAACCTATTGCAGACCCCTGCTATCCTACACTGTACTAGTTTAGCTGCAATTTATTGTTTTGGGTGCATACACAGGAGGTCCCATACCGGGAAGTAATGACATCTAATATCAGCCCTGTTTTAAACCAAACCCTTTCCTCCAACCCTCACTCTCCCATTCTCCTCCTCTCCTCCCATAGTCTGGTGTGTGTGTGGGCTGAAGGGCGAGGGTTCATGGGGTCATGGTGTAGGGGTCAGGCGTGGTCTTCGATGGGAAAGACAAGGCGTGTGCTGCGGGACAGGAATTCCTGGTCCATCTCTCTCTCTAGTGCCTCTTCAGATGTGCTGCTGCTCCTCTTCCCGTTGACCCCCCAGCCCCCCGCGTCCGCCCCTCCACTGGACGCTCCTTTAGCCGTGATGGCCGTGTCGTCGTAGGTCAGCGCCAAGTCGCCGTCATTCAGGATCAGGTCGGAGTCGTCGTCTCTCAGCTGCTCATGGTTCTGGAAGATGGGAACAGAGACATGAAGATGGGAACAGAGACATGAAGAGTTTGGCTATAAAAGCTAACTGACATTTACTCCTGAGGTGCTGACTTGCTGCACCCTCTACAACTACTGTGATTATTATTATTTAACCCTGCTGGTCATCTATGAACATTTGAACATCTTGGCCATGTTCTGTTATAATCTCCACCCGGCACAGCCAGAAGAGGACTGGTCACCCCTCATACCCTGGTTCCTCTCTAGGTTTCTTCCTAGGTTCTGGCCTTTCTAGGGAGTTGTTCCTAGCCACCGTGCTTCTACACCTGCATTGCTTGCTGTTTGGGGTTTTAGGCTGGGTTTCTGTACAGCACTTTGAGATATCAGCTGATGTAAGAAGGGCTTTATAAATACATTTGATTGTTCCTCTATTCATTCAATCAATCAAAGACATGAACAGAGAGTTTAGAGGAGAGTTAGAGGAGAGTTAGAGGAGGGTTAGAGGGGCGTCAGAGGGGCGTCAGCGGAGTGTTAGAGGGTTAGCGGAGGGTTAGAGGAGGGTTAGAGGAGGGTTCGAGGAGCGTCAGCGGAGCGTCAGCGGAGCGTCAGAGGAGGGTTAGAGGAGGGTTAGAGGAGGGTTAGAGGAGCGTCAGCGGAGCGTTAGTGGAGCGTTAGCGGAGCGTTAGCGGAGGGTTAGAGGAGTGTTAGAGGGTTAGAGGAGGGTTAGCGAGTTAGAGGAGGGTTAGAGGAGGGTTAGAGGAGGGTTAGAGAGTTAGAGGAGGGTTAGAGGAGGGTTAGAGGGTCAGAGAGTTAGAGGAGGGTTAGAGGGGGGTGTAGCAGAGGGTCAGGGGGTTACAGGAGGGTTAGAGGGGGGTTAGAGAGTTAGAGGAGGGTTAGAGGAGAGTTAGAGGGTCAGAGAGTTAGAGGAGGGTTAGAGGAGGGTTAGAGAGTCAGAGAGTTAGAGGAGAGTTAGAGGAGGGTTAGAGGGGGGTTCGAGAGTTAGAGGAGGGTTAGAGGAGGGTTAGAGGGTCAGAGAGTTAGAGGAGGGTTAGAGGTTAGATAGTTAGAGGAGGGTTAGAGGAGGGTTAGAGGGTCAGAGAGTTAGAAGAGGGTTAGAGGAGGGTTAGAGGGTCAGAGAGTTAGAAGAGGGTTAGAGGAGGGTTAGAGGAGGGTTAGAGAAGGGCTAGAGGAGGGTTAGTAAGAGCTCCATATTGTCCGGATGAGTATGTCTAAGACAGACAGCTGCTGGATTAATCACACAAAGCTGACAGACAAACCAGCTGTACTGTGTTACACACACAGGACAGCTTTAACACTGTTCGTACAGAGAAAGCAACAGTCGATGTACACTAAGTTTACGAAACATTAGGAACACCTTCCTAATATTGAGTTGCACCCTATTTTGCCTTCAGAATAGCCTCCATTAGTCGGGGCATGAACTCTACAAGGTGTAGAAAGCGTTCCACAGGGATGCTGGCTCATGTTGACTCCAATGCTTCCCACAGTTGTGTCAAGTTGTCTGGATGTCCTTTGGGTGGTGGACCATTCTTGATACACCCAGGAAACTGTTGAGTGTGAAAAACCCAGTAGCGTTGCAGTTCTTGACACAAACCGGTGCGCCTGGCACCTACTACCATACCCTGTTCAAAAGGCACTTAAATATTTTGTCGTGCCCATTCACCCTCTGAATGGCTCATATACCCAATCCATGTCTCAAAGCTTAAACATGAGTCTTTAACCCGTCTCCTCACCTTCATCTAAACTGATTGAAGTGGATTTAACAAGTGACATCAATAAGGGATCATATCTTTCACTTGGATTCACCTGGTCAGTCTGTCATGGAAAGAGCAGGTGTTCCTAATGTTTTGTCAATGTAGCTACATCGTAATGATCAATGTTTCCTTCCATCATACTGTGACAAATAAAGCTCTGATCGGGTTGGACCGCCAATCAATGCCACTGGTCCCCAGGGTGTAGGGAGTGTGTGTGTGTGTGGGTGTGAGTGAGTTGAGTTTATATAGGGTCGGTGGACTCGGATTACAGCCTGGTGAAACGGATCAAAGTTAGTAATCAGGATTACATAATCTGGCGGCAGGGTAACCTAGTGGTTAGAGTAACCGAAAGGTTGCAAGATCAAATCCCCGAGCTGACAAGGCACAAATCTGTCATTCTACCCCTGAACAAGGCAGTTAACCCACTGTTCCACTGTAGGCTGTCATTGAAAATAATAATTTGTTCTTAACTGACTTGACTAGTTAAAATAAAGGTAAAATAAAAAAACAATCTGGGTGAGTGACCGATTCAACATTTATCTGGAATGAGATAACCCTAAAGGACAGCTCTACATCCAACGGTCAGTGGACAGGATGTACTTGGTATTTATCTGGAATGAGATAACCCTAAAGGACAGCTCTACATCCAACGGTCAGTGGACAGGATGTACTTGGTATTTATCTGGAATGAGATAACCCTAAAGCAAAGCTCTACATCCAACGGTCAGTGGACAGGATGTACTTGGTATTTATCTGGAATGAGATAACCCTAAAGGACAGCTCTACATCCAACGGTCAGTGGACAGGATGTACTTGGTATTTATCATTCAGAGAGACAAACAGCAGAGAAGTAAAACACGATTTAAATGTTGATTTGTTCCATTAATGTTAACAGTTAAATACTGACGATAATCTACAACATCTTGAGCATAAAAACATTATTAATAGGGACATTTCAGACGGTGTGAAAGGTAACATTATTAATAGGGACATTTCAGACGGTGTGAAAAGTAACATTATTAATAGGGACATTTCAGACGGTGTGAAAGGTAACATTATTAATAGGGACATTTCAGACGGTGTGAAAAGTAACATTATTAATAGGGACATTTCAGACGGTGTGAAAGGTAACATTATTAATAGGGACATTTCAGACGGTGTGAAAGGTAACATTATAATAAAGGACATTTCAGACGGTGTGAAAGGTAACATTATTAATAGGGACATTTCAGACGGTGTGAAAGGTAACATTATTAATAGGGACATTTCAGACGGTGTGAAAGGTAACATTATTAATAGGGACATTTCAGACGGTGTGAAAGGTAACATTATAATAAAGGACATTTCAGACGGTGTGAAAGGTAACATTATTAATAGGGACATTTCAGACGGTGTGAAAGGAATCATTATTAATAGGGACATTTCAGACAGTGTGAAAGGTAACATTATTAATAGGGACATTTCAGACGGTGTGAAAGGTAACATTATTAATAGGGACATTTCAGACGGTGTGAAAGGTAACATTATTAATAGGGACATTTCAGACGGTGTGAAAGGTAACATTATTAATAGGGACATTTCAGACGGTGTGAAAGGTAACATTATTAATAGGGACATTTCAGACGGTGTGAAAGGTAACATTATTAATAGGGACATTTCAGACGGTGTGAAAGGTAACATTATTAATAGGGACATTTCAGACGGTGTGAAAGGTAACATTATTAATAGGGACATTTCAGACGGTGTGAATGGTAACATTATTAATAGGGACATTTCAGACGGTGTGAAAGGTAACATTATTAATAGGGACATTTCAGACGGTGTGAAAGGTAACATTATTAATTGGGACATTTCAGACGGTGTGAAAGGTAACATTATTAATTGGGACATTTCAGACGGTGTGAAAGGTAACATTATTAATAGGGACATTTCAGACGGTGTGAAAGGTAACATTATTAATAGGGACATTTCAGACGGTGTGAATGGTAACATTATTAATAGGGACATTTCAGACGGTGTGAAAAGTAACATTATTAATAGGGACATTTCAGACAGTGTGAAAGGTAACATTATTAATAGGGACATTTCAGACAGTGTGAAAGGTAACATTATAATAAAGGACATTTCAGACGGTGTGAAAGGTAACATTATTAATAGGGACATTTCAGACAGTGTGAAAGGTAACATTATTAATAGGGACATTTCAGACGGTGTGAAAGGTAACATTATTAATAGGGACATTTCAGACGGTGTGAAAGGTAACATTATTAATAGGGACATTTCAGACGGTGTGAAAGGTAACATTATTAAAATAGGGACATTTCAGACGGTGTGAAAGGTAACATTATTAATTGGGACATTTCAGACGGTGTGAAAGGTAACATTATTAATAGGGACATTTCAGACAGTGTGAAAGGTAACATTATTAATAGGGACATTTCAGACGGTGTGAATGGTAACATTATTAATAGGGACATTTCAGACGGTGTGAAAGGTAACATTATTAATAGGGACATTTCAGACGGTGTGAAAGGTAACATTATTAATAGGGACATTTCAGACGGTGTGAAAGGTAACATTATTAATAGGGACATTTCAGACGGTGTGAATGGTAACATTATTAATAGGGACATTTCAGATGGTGTGAAAGGTAACATTATTAATAGGGACATTTCAGACGGTGTGAATGGTAACATTATTAATAGGGACATTTCAGACGGTGTGAAAGGTAACATTATTAATAGGGACATTTCAGACGGTGTGAAAGGTAACATTATTAATAGGGACATTTCAGACGGTGTGAATGGTAACATTATTAATAGGGACATTTCAGACGGTGTGAAAAGTAACATTATTAATAGGGACATTTCAGACGGTGTGAAAGGTAACATTATTAATAGGGACATTTCAGACAGTGTGAAAGGTAACATTATTAATAGGGACATTTCAGACGGTGTGAAAGGTAACATTATTAATAGGGACATTTCAGACGGTGTGAAAGGTAACATTATTAATAGGGACATTTCAGACGGTTTGAAAGGTAACATTATTAATAGGGACATTTCAGACGGTGTGAAAGGTAACATTATTAATTGGGACATTTCAGACGGTGTGAAAGGTAACATTATTAATTGGGACATTTCAGACGGTGTGAAAGGTAACATTATTAATAGGGACATTTCAGACGGTGTGAAAGGTAACATTATTAATAGGGACATTTCAGACGGTGTGAAAGGTAACATTATTAATAGGGACATTTCAGACAGTGTGAAAGGTAACATTATTAATAGGGACATTTCAGACGGTGTGAAAGGTAACATTATTAATAGGGACATTTCAGACGGTGTGAAAGGTAACATTATTAATAGGGACATTTCAGACAGTGTGAAAGGTAACATTATTAATAGGGACATTTCAGACGGTGTGAAAAGTAACATTATTAATAGGGACATTTCAGACGGTGTGAAAGGTAACATTATTAATAGGGACATTTCAGACGGTGTGAAAAGTAACATTATTAATAGGGACATTTCAGACGGTGTGAAAGGTAACATTATAATAAAGGACATTTCAGACGGTGTGAAAGGTAACATTATTAATAGGGACATTTCAGACAGTGTGAAAGGTAACATTATTAATAGGGACATTTCAGACGGTGTGAAAGGTAACATTATTAATAGGGACATTTCAGACGGTGTGAAAGGTAACATTATTAATAGGGACATTTCAGACGGTGTGAAAGGTAACATTATTAATAGGGACATTTCAGACGGTGTGAAAGGTAACATTATTAATTGGGACATTTCAGACGGTGTGAAAGGTAACATTATTAATAGGGACATTTCAGACGGTGTGAAAGGTAACATTATTAATAGGGACATTTCAGACGGTGTGAAAGGTAACATTATTAATAGGGACATTTCAGACGGTGTGAAAGGTAACATTATTAATAGGGACATTTCAGACGGTGTGAAAGGTAACATTATTAATAGGGACATTTCAGACAGTGTGAAAGGTAACATTATTAATAGGGACATTTCAGACGGTGTGAATGGTAACATTATTAATAGGGACATTTCAGACGGTGTGAAAGGTAACATTATTAATAGGGACATTTCAGACGGTGTGAAAGGTAACATTATTAATAGGGACATTTCAGACGGTGTGAATGGTAACATTATTAATAGGGACATTTCAGACAGTGTGAAAGGTAACATTATTAATAGGGACATTTCAGACGGTGTGAAAGGTAACATTATTAATAGGGACATTTCAGACAGTGTGAAAGGTAACATTATTAATAGGGACATTTCAGACAGTGTGAAAGGTAACATTATTAATAGGGACATTTCAGACGGTGTGAATGGTAACATTATTAATAGGGACATTTCAGACGGTGTGAAAGGTAACATTATTAATAGGGACATTTCAGACGGTGTGAAAGGTAACATTATTAATAGGGACATTTCAGACAGTGTGAAAGGTAACATTATTAATAGGGACATTTCAGACGGTGTGAATGGTAACATTATTAATAGGGACATTTCAGACGGTGTGAAAGGTAACATTATTAATAGGGACATTTCAGACGGTGTGAATGGTAACATTATTAATAGGGACATTTCAGACGGTGTGAAAGGTAACATTATTAATAGGGACATTTCAGACAGTGTGAAAGGTAACATTATAATAAAGGACATTTCAGACGGTGTGAATGGTAACATTATTAATAGGGACATTTCAGACAGTGTGAAAGGTAACATTATTAATAGGGACATTTCAGACGGTGTGAATGGTAACATTATTAATAGGGACATTTCAGACGGTGTGAAAGGTAACATTTTTAATAGGGACATTTCAGACGGTGTGAAAGGTAACATTATTAATAGGGACATTTCAGACGGTGTGAAAAGTAACATTATTAATAGGGACATTTCAGACGGTGTGAAAGGTAACATTATTAATAGGGACATTTCAGACGGTGTGAAAGGTAACATTATTAATAGGGACATTTCAGACGGTGTGAAAGGTAACATTATTAATAGGGACATTTCAGACAGTGTGAAAGGTAACATTATTAATAGGGACATTTCAGACGGTGTGAAAGGTAACATTATTAATAGGGACATTTCAGACGGTGTGAAAGGTAACATTATTAATAGGGACATTTCAGACAGTGTGAAAGGTAACATTATTAATAGGGACATTTCAGACGGTGTGAATGGTAACATTATTAATAGGGACATTTCAGACGGTGTGAAAGGTAACATTATTAATAGGGACATTTCAGACGGTGTGAAAGGTAACATTATTAATAGGGACATTTCAGACGGTGTGAATGGTAACATTATTAATAGGGACATTTCAGACAGTGTGAAAGGTAACATTATTAATAGGGACATTTCAGACGGTGTGAAAGGTAACATTATTAATAGGGACATTTCAGACAGTGTGAAAGGTAACATTATTAATAGGGACATTTCAGACAGTGTGAAAGGTAACATTATTAATAGGGACATTTCAGACGGTGTGAATGGTAACATTATTAATAGGGACATTTCAGACGGTGTGAAAGGTAACATTATTAATAGGGACATTTCAGACGGTGTGAAAGGTAACATTATTAATAGGGACATTTCAGACGGTGTGAAAGGTAACATTATTAATAGGGACATTTCAGACGGTGTGAATGGTAACATTATTAATAGGGACATTTCAGACGGTGTGAAAGGTAACATTATTAATAGGGACATTTCAGACGGTGTGAATGGTAACATTATTAATAGGGACATTTCAGACGGTGTGAAAGGTAACATTATTAATAGGGACATTTCAGACAGTGTGAAAGGTAACATTATAATAAAGGACATTTCAGACGGTGTGAATGGTAACATTATTAATAGGGACATTTCAGACAGTGTGAAAGGTAACATTATTAATAGGGACATTTCAGACGGTGTGAATGGTAACATTATTAATAGGGACATTTCAGACGGTGTGAAAGGTAACATTATTAATAGGGACATTTCAGACGGTGTGAAAGGTAACATTATTAATAGGGACATTTCAGACGGTGTGAAAAGTAACATTATTAATAGGGACATTTCAGACGGTGTGAAAGGTAACATTATTAATAGGGACATTTCAGACGGTGTGAAAGGTAACATTATTAATAGGGACATTTCAGACGGTGTGAAAGGTAACATTATTAATAGGGACATTTCAGACAGTGTGAAAGGTAACATTATTAATAGGGACATTTCAGACGGTGTGAAAGGTAACATTATTAATAGGGACATTTCAGACGGTGTGAAAGGTAAAAACATAAAAACTCAAGGCTGTAGAAGTTGTAGAAGCTCTCCCATAGGTGATTTAGCTCGGATAAGCAGAGCGCTAGTTACTGAAGGGAAGCAAAGTGGGGGGGGGGGGGGGGGGGGGGGGGTCCAGTACTGGCGTAATGCAGATTCTCTGGACCCCCTCCCCACAAGGTCGGAGTTCGGGCCACTTCAGATACATGTTTACTGGTAGGCCTATTAGGTGGTCATATCCGGGACTAAAATGACAGATGTGGTGATTTGTGCTCGTGCACATAACTACATTACCCGAGCTCCCCCCAATAAAACTTCTCACCCGAAAAAGGGCTTTAGTCTTGAATGATGCCGAGATATACAAGACAGAAGGGTCTGTTGATATTACAACCACACAACTCAAACACCGGTTCACCAGGATGAAGAAAATCTCAAACTGCTTTTTTGAACCTTCATGAACGGTTGTCAGCTAAAGATGACCATCTGTTTTGCATCTGCCAATGTGTTGTCTGTCCAGTATCCAGACGACCCCAGAGATTCCTATACAGTTTCTCTCTCTATAACATGTTGAGGCCGGCAATTAAGGAGAATGAGGCTCGATGTTACAGAACTGCTGTATTTGAAGCATCACTCCCTTCTGCCCAGTTTCCCAGATATTACTGTAATATATTACTGTAAGTAATAACTGTACTGCGTACTGGCGGCAGAGAAGGAGCAGGAGAGCAAAAACTGTGTTACAACGGCGCAGTTTAATAATGAAAATCACCGTAAACAGAAACAATCAATACAATGGGTACAAAACCGGTCGCACGCCAGAATAAACAGCACCAGCACTTACAATAAACAATTCTGGACAAGGACATGGGGGGGGGACAGAGGGTTAAATGCACAACATGTAATGATGGAATTGAAACCAGGTGTGTGGGAAGACAAGACAAAACAAATGGAAAATTAAAGGAGAGGAACCAACTTCGGTGGAAGTCGTTACTATGGCAATCAAGCTGTTTTTACCATCCCTGTAACTGTCACTACTGCAGAGAAATAGTTTTTCCTAAACTAAAACTCCTAAAGAGGTACCTAAGATGGAAGCATTAGGCTCTGGGTCCGAGACTGGTATGTTCTGTTGAACACCTCAGTAAACTCCACTCACTGGCATCGTCCTTAACCATAGCATATCCCCTTACTTTCAAACAGTTGAGTTATTTATTTTCCTACAGATGAGAGGAGCCAGAACACAACAGGGCTGATGGATACTAAAGCCCTGCTGATTCTATTGGGGGGGGGGGGGGCTAAGATAATAAATATCCCACAGCAGAGAGGAGCCAGAACACTAGAGGACTGATGGATACTAAAGCCCTGTTGATTCTATTGGGGGGGGGCTAAGATAATAAATATCCCACAGCAGAGAGGAGCCAGAACAGTAAATGATGTTGTTATGGTTGTTATGGTGATACTAGTTATCAAAGTGCAGCTGCCTCTACTCTTAAACCCCTGGATGGTGTTTTTCATAGAGCCCTTCGTTTTATTACAGGAGACCTGAACAGGCCTACCACTGTTGTGTCATCGGCAAATGTAATGATGGTGTTGGAGTCGTGCCTGGCCATGCAGTCATGAGTGAACAGGGAGTACAGGAGGGGACTGAGCACGCACCCCTGAGGGGCCACAGTGTTGAGGATCAGCATGGCAGACGTGTTGTTGCCTACCCTCATCACCTGGGGGCGGCCCGTCAGGAAGTCCAGGATCCATGTGCAGAGGGAGGTGTTAAATCCCAGGGAATTTAGCTTATTGATGAGCTTTGAGGGCACTATGGTGTTGAACGCTGAGCTGTAGTCAATGAAGCATTAGGTAGGAAGCATAGGTGTTCCTTGTGTCCAGGTGGGAAGGGCAGCATGGAGTGCAATGGAGATTGCATCATCTGTGGATCTGTTGGGGTGGTATGCAAATTGGAGTGGGTCTAGGGTTTCTGGGGTGATGATGTGAGCTATGACCAGCCTTTCAAAGCACTTCATGGCTACAGAAGTGAGTGCTACGTGTCAGTAGTAATTTAGGCAGGTTCCCTTAGTGTTCTTGGGCACATGGACTATGGTGGTCGGCGTAAAACATGTTGGTATTATAGACGCGGACAGGGAGAGGTTGAAAATGACAGTGAAGACACTTACCAGTTGGTCAGCGCCTGCTCGCAGTACACGTTCTGGTAATTTGTCTGGCCCTGCGGCCTTGTGAATGTTGACCTGTTTAAAGGTCTTACTCACATCGGCTGCAGAGAGAGTGATCACACAGTTTTCCGGAACAGCTGGTGCTCTCATGTATGTTACAGTGTTATTTGCCTCAAAAGCGAGCATAGAAGTGGTTTAGCTCGTCTGGTAGGCTCGTCTGATAGGCTCTCGGCTGTGCTTCCCTTTGTAGTCTGTAATGGTTTGCAAGCCCTGCCACATCCGACGAGCGTCAGAGCCGGTGTAGTACGATTCAATCTTAGTCCTTTATTGACGCTTGCCTCTTTGATGTTTCGGGGGAGAGCATAGAGGGATATCTTATAAGCTTCCGGGTTAGAGTCTAGCCTTTAGCTCAGTGCGGATGTTGCCTGTAATCCATGGCTTCTGGTTGGGGTATGTACGTACACTCACTGTGGGGAAGAAGTCATCGATGCACTTATTGATGAAGCCAGTGACTGATGTGGTGTACTCCTCAATACCATCGGAAGAATCCCGGAATCCAGTCTGTGCTGCAAAACACTCCTGTAGTTTAGCATCTGCTTCATCTGACCACTTTTTTATAGACCGAGTCACTGGTGCTTCCTGCTTTAGTTTTTGCTTGTAAGCCGGAATCAGGAGGATAGAATTATGGTCAGATTTGTCAAATGGAGGGCGAGGGAGAGCTTTGTATGCATCTCTGTGTGTGGAGTAAAGGTGGTCCAGAATTGTTTTCCTTCTGGTCGCACATGTTGATAGAAATTTGGTAAAACGGATTTAAGTTTCCCTGCATTAAAGTCCCCGGCTACTAGGAGCGCCGCCTCTGGGTGAGCGGTTTCTTGTTTGCTTATGGAAGAACACAGCTCATTCAATGCTGTCTTAGTGCCAGCCTCTGACTGTGGTGGTATGTAAACAGCTACAAAGAATACAGATGAAAACTCTCTCGGTAGGTAGTGTGGTCTACAGAATATGATGTGAACCGAACTCACAGCTAAAAAATGTAAAGAAAGAAATCCAGTGTTATTTGTTGCCTAGACTTTACTGCAAACGACACTCAAAACAATCCACTAATATTGCAGTTAACCATGACAGCCTTTATGATAGAAAAAACATTCAAGTAGAAATAGAATTAAACAAAACAAGCATTCCATTTTTGCTCTATTATGGTGGCCACTATAGACATCGATCAAGTGCACAAGGCTACATGTGTGGAAAAACTATATTCAGTGAGTAAGAAAAAAAACAATAATCCCCCCCCCCCCCACACACACACACACACACACACTACTGTCAAGTTCAACACAACAACAAAAAATATCTTGGGCTACACTGCACATTATTACATTGTACACTTTCTGCCTGTGGACATCTGTTCTACAATGTGCCAGCAGAGCAGGATACCCTTTGTTGGCATAATTGATCTCTTTCAGGCAGAGAGTAACACCTGGCAACCCTTTTATCCACTGTATTGAAGAAGAGAGAAAGAGGGAACGTGTGTGTTTCGTTTCACCTCTATAGTGGCGTCCGTCTTAAACCAGGCCCAGCTCCAGCTCCACTTGATCCTTTTTATTGAAGAAGTGAGTGTTATCGTTCAGGGGACTGCTGTAACCTTCTCACCCCCCCCGGTCTCCGTGGTCAGGCTTCTCACCTAGCGTTACCTCTCCGTTATCGTTCAGGGGACTGCTGTAACCTTATCACCCCGGTCTCCATGGTCAGGCTTCTCACCTACCATTACATCTTCGTTACCATTCATGGGACGTGCTGCTGTAACCTTCTCACCCCGGTCTCCGTGGTCAGGCTTCTCACCCAACGTTACCTTTCTGTTACTGTTCAGGGGACTGCTGTATCCTTTTCACCCCGGTCTCTGTGGTCAGGCTTCTCACCTTACGTTACCTCTCCGTATTTGTTCAGGGGACGTGCTGCTGTAACCTTCTCACCCCGGTCTCTGTGGTCAGGCTTCTCACCTAACGTTACCTCTCCGTTACTGTTCAGGGGACGTGCTGCTGTAACCTTCTCACCCCGGTCTCTGTGGTCAGGCTTCTCACCTAACGTTACCTCTTTGTTATCGTTCAGGGAAGTGCTGCTGTAACCTTCTCACCCCGGTCTCTGTGGTCAGGCTTCTCACCTAACGTTACCTCTTTGTTATCGTTCAGGGGACGTTCTGCTGTAACCTTCTCACCCCGGTCTCTGTGGTCAGGCTTCTCACCTAACGTTACCTCTCCGTTACCGTTCAGGGGACGTGCTGCTGTAACTGGTCAGTTGGTTGTCTCTTCTTTCTTCAGTCGCGTGCTGCACTGCATTCTGTTGTTATGTAAAACGATTGGCTGAGCCTTGGATACAGTCAGTATCTTTCCAATTGTGCGTCACTCGTTTGCTTACAGCCAGTAGGGATCCAATCCCCTCATGGGATCTACACTAATTACGTAGGCCACCTATTTTGGATTCAAAAAACAGCAAATTTTGCCAAAAGGTGACAAGTTTGCATCCCTGCATCCTGCCGCCCTATCAAGACCAGGTGAGGGGTCACTTGGTCAGGGTTGTGTGGTCCAGCTCAAGAGCTACTGAGCCAGCTGCTCTGAGGGACTGGTTTTTGTGACTTCAGAAGCTAGGAAGATGGCAGTGTCTGAGGAGGGCCATTTCAGCAGCTCTGTGAGAAGGTATGGGAAGAGCAGTGTCCTGCAGCGCCACCCTCTGGTGGTCCTGGTGGTCCTACTAGCTCTTTCCAAGAAGCATACGGAGTAGCATTTGGGATATGAAGAACCTGTAGATGTATCCCACCACAATCATAACATGGCTTCTTCACGGTACACTCTCTAGGAAAGTGGGCATGGCCACACTTCCAGTAACATTTTCCATCTTTTATCCACTTCTCTATCTTTGTCTTGGATTCTCCCTTCATATTTGTGCACCTGGTGATGTAGTGTTGACTGCTGTTACAGAAAATATAGTTAATAGTGAACTTCATATGGGTTTCAGTCGCAGGAGGTACCACTGATTGAGTGCACTGTGCACTAGGATTCAGTGGGTCCGCACCATGTTGGCGGTCTGAACCTTGGATCTGAGGTTCTGCCTCTCTCTACTGTTGCTCTGCACCTGTTCTTGATGGTAGCACTGGACCAGTCTGCTTGACAGTCTCTGCTGCTGAGCCTTGTCTTGAAGCCACCTTGGCAGATTGTAGGGATTAAGGTTTTCGGAGTGTAGTTGACCCTTCAGCTGTAAGGGCTCTATGAAACCATCTCGAAGATACTTCGGCAGCTTGCTGAGAAGTCTCAACATTGGAATAGCAGTTCAACTCATAGCCATAAGGACCTTCCAAGGATAGCAACATCCTTGAAAGCAGATGGACTCATAGAGCAAAGCTCTGGAACCCTGACACGGAACCCAAACCGGTTGTGCGCCATCGTGTGCCATCGTGCATAAATGTATTTTGTCCCCCCCACACCAAACGCCATCACGACACACAGGTTAAAATATCAAAACAAACTCTGAACCAATTATATTAATTTGGGGACAGGTCGAAAAGCATTCAATATTTATGGAAATTTAGCTAGCTAGCTTGCTATCTCATGTTTGTCTTTTTTAGCTAGCTTGCTGTTGGTAGCTAATTTGTCTTGGGATATAAACATTGAGGTGTTATTTTACCTGAAATGCACAAGGTCCTCTACTCCATCAATTAATCCACACATAAAACGGTCAAACGAATCGTTTCTAGTCATCTCTCCTCCTTCCAGGCGTTTTCTTCTCTTGACTTCATATTGCGATTGGCAACTTTCATAAATTAGGTGCTTTACCGCCACCGACCTCGTTCGTCTTTCAAATCACCCACCTGGGTATAACCAATGAGGAGATGGCACGTAGGTACCTACTTCTATAAACCAATGAGGAGATGGGAGAGGCAGGACTTGCAGCGCGATGTGCGTCAGAAATAGAAGTGATTTCTATTTTAGCTCTTGGCAACGCAGACGCTCGTTGGTGTGCGCGAGCAGTGTGGGTACAATAATTGAATAACATAGATTTCTAGATTTATTTTGCAACGCTTGCGCACAGGACGCGAGTGGTGTTGTCAGCCTGTGAGAGTCACCAACCTTCACATCTTGGGCTCACTGAGCGAGCTGATGCGGTTGTGCCTGAATGATAGCTGTGTATTGAGTGAGCTGATGGGGTTGGCCATACAGGAGCCTGAATGATAGCTGTGTATTGAGTGAGCTGATGAGGTTGGACATACTGGAGTGCCTGAATGATAGCTGTGTATTGAGTGAGCTGATGAGGTTGGCCATGCTGGAGTGCCTGAATGATAGCTGTGTATTGAGTGAGCTGATGAGGTTGGCCATACTGGAGCCTGAATGATAGCTGTGTATTGAGTGAGCTGATGAGGATGGCCATACTGGAGTGCCTGAATGAAAGCTGTGTATTGAGTGAGCTGATGAGGTTGGCCATACTGGAGCCTGAATGAAAGCTGTGTATTGAGTGAGCTGATGAGGTTGGCCATACTGGAGTACCTGAATGATAGCTGTGTGTTGAGTGAGCTGATGAGGTTGGCCATACTGGAGCCTGAATGAAAGCTGTGTATTGAGTGAGCTGAAGAGGTTGGCCATACTGGAGCCTGAATGAAAGCTGTGTATTGAGTGAGCTGATGAGGTTGGCCATACTGGAGTACCTGAATGATAGCTGTGTGTTGAGATCAAATCAAGTTTTGTTTGTCACATCTACAAACAATTAACCAACAATGTAGAGAAATAAACAAAAGTTAGAAAAAATATTGAATTAATCAAAAAGTAACAAGAAATGTACATAACAATAACGAGGCTATATACAGGGGGTACTGGTACCTAGTCAATATGCAGGGGTACAGGTTAAAGGTCATTCGTGAAGTGACTATGCATAGATACTAAACAGTGAGTAAAAGCAGTGTAAAAACAAAGGGGGGGTCAATGTCAATAGTCCGGTGGCCGTTTGATTAGTTGAGTTGTTCAGCAGTCTTATGGCTTGGAGGTAGAAGCTGTTTAGGAGCCTTTTGGTCCTAGACTTGGCGCTCCGGTACCGCTTGCCATGCGGTAGCAGAGAGAACAGTCTATAACTTTGGTGACCGGAATCCATGACAATTTTTGGGCCTTCCTCTGACACCGCCTAGTATATTGGTCCTGGATGGCAGGAACCCAGTGATGTACTGGCTCTAACTTTGCTGACGACAACCCGTCAGTAGGACCGACAACCCG
This sequence comes from Oncorhynchus mykiss, assembly GCF_013265735.2. Classification (NCBI taxonomy): domain Eukaryota; kingdom Metazoa; phylum Chordata; class Actinopteri; order Salmoniformes; family Salmonidae; genus Oncorhynchus; species Oncorhynchus mykiss. The sequence goes on along the minus strand of NC_048565.1, from coordinate 954,934 downwards.
TCAGTAGGACCGACAACCCGTCAGTAGGACCCGTCAGTAGGACGACAACCCGTCAGTAGGACCCGTCAGTAGGACGACAACCCGTCAGTAGGACGACAACCCGTCAGTAGGACGACAACCGACAACCCGTCAGTAGGACCGACAACCCGTCAGTAGGACCGACAACCCGTCAGTAGGACGACAACCCGTCAGTAGGACGACAACCCGTCAGTAGGACCCGGCAGTAGGACCGACAACCCGTCAGTAGGACGACAACCCGACAACCCGTCAGTAGGACGACAACCCGTCAGTAGGACCGACAACCCGTCAGTAGGACGACAACCGACAACCCGTCAGTAGGACCGACAACCCGTCAGTAGGACCGACAACCCGTCAGTAGGACCGACAACCTGCTAGCCTGCTGTCCTGCACACTGAGCTGGTTAACTAACGACATTTAATCTTTTCATAACAAATAGGAGAATGAGTCAGGTGCTGATTTCATTAGTCACTGTAGATGTTGTAACGGTAATAACATGTGAAACCAGAGCGTGTGACATTTCTGCTTTGTTCCTCTTTGACAGTAAAGTATCTTCCCCACCCAGCTAACATAAACAAAAACTGTACATCCTCAATATATCTAAGTTGATTTGATAAGGGGCATGTAAACATTATGAGACTAGGTGGGGTACACTGTACATGCATTTGTGATGTATTTTTTGTGTGCGTGTTGCGTCTGTGAATGTGTGTGCATATGATTGTGATTGTATACACTGTGTGCAGCATCCAGTACTCACCTCGTAGGCCTGAGGGCTGGTGAAGCATCGTGCCAGGGGACCACAGCAGGATGGCAGGGTCGTGGTGAGAGGAGGACCACTGTGAGTCAACATGGGCTTCAGGTAGCTGGCATACCCTTAAGGAAGACAAATACCTTTCCATACTAATATTACCCAAGGAACTCTAACACAGTGATTTCTGGATTAGCTCAAGATTAATCTGAGAAGGTGTAAAAGTCTAGTGGGATGTCAGAATATCAGTTTTCATGTTGACAAATTGATAGTAGTCAGCATAATGAGGGCTGAGTGTGTTGCTGTGTAGGCAAGGCCTTCTGCTAAACCCCTGGGTTCAGGGAGAGGAGGAGGGAGCAGGAGGAGGGAGCAGGAGAGGAGGGGGGAGCAGGGGGAGGGAGCGGGAGAGGAGGCGGGAGCGGGAGAGGAGGAAGGAGCGGGAGAGGAGGAAGGAGCGGGAGAGGAGGCAGGAGCGGGAGAGGAGGAAGGAGCGGGAGAGGAGGGGGGAGCAGGGGGAGGGAGCGGGAGAGGAGGCGGGAGCGGGAGAGGAGGAAGGAGCGGGAGAGGAGGAAGGAGCGGGAGAGGAGGCAGGAGCGGGAGAGCAGGATGGGTAGAAGGGGAAGAAAGAGAACAAACCCACTCTGTTGTAACAGAAGGAAACACCTTGTCCCAGTGTGGGTAGTAGAGTAGAGAGGAGTATTCTGCCTGGGTATCTAGCTAGCCCGTCTCCGCGGTTACGGAAGGGTATCTAGCTAGCCCGTCTCCGTGGTTACGGAAGGGTATCTAGCTAGCCCGTCTCAGAGGGTATTGAAGGCTACACAGCTAGCCTGTCTCAGTGGGTATTGAAGGGTATAGTGGCTAGCCCGGCTCAGAGGGTATTGAAGGGTATCTAGCTAGCCCGTCTCAGAGGGAATTGAAGGCTACCCAGCTAGCCCGTCTCAGTGGGTATTGAAGGGTATAGTGGCTAGCACAGCCCACGTGTCTCCTATACATGGACAAAGAGACAACGGGAGTTTGACAGCAGGTGTAGTAGACCTTACAGTGAAATACTTACTTACAAGCACTTAACAAACAATGCAGTTAAGAAAAATAAGTGTTAGGTAAAAAATAGAGGGAGGGAGGGGAGGAAGGGGAGGGGGGAGGGGAAGGGAGGGTGAGAGGGAGGGGAGGAAGAGAGTGAGAGAGGGAGGGGAGGAAGAGAGTGAGAGAGGGAGGGGAGGAAGAGAGTGAGAGGAGGAGAGGGAGTGAGAGAGGGAGGGGAGGAGAGGGAGGGGAGGGGAGGAGAGGGAGGGGAGGAAGAGAGTGAGAGAGGGAGGGGAGGAGAGGGAGGGGAGGAGAGGGAGGGGAGGAGAGGGAGGGGAGGAAGAGAGTGAGAGAGGGAGGGGAGGAAGAGAGTGAGAGGAGGAGAGGGAGTGAGAGAGGGAGGGGAGGAGAGGGAGGGGAGGAGAGGGAGGGAATGTTAATTTCAGCATTTGTCCCTCAAGTACCTCTCCACAGCCACAGAATTCCCTCCATATCAGCATAGTGGAAAGGTCAGAAAGTTGAGATCAACCAATAAGTGGAGTTCTCTGGGTGTCTTGGTGAAACAACATATTAAAAGGATACTTGTGATCAAAGGTGTACCACAGCCTGAAGAGCCAGGCGCTCTCCTGCTTGGTTTTACTGACTTCTGGCATGGTCCCGTCCTACAGAAAGACATTTACACAACATCCATCATGTTCACACCTTCAACCACCATCCTGTGGATCAACTAGGGCCCTCAAATCCAACTCTGGCACTCAAAGCCAGTTCCACTGCGTTTTTTTCATTCTTCCCCTCTAATCGGGGACTGATTTAGTGGATGCAATTATTTATCAGGAAGAACAGAAAACCAGCAGGCTCTGGACCTCATAGGGTAAGAGATGAAAACCCTGGCACTTGTTGGATTTGAGAGTTGAATATCCCTGCACTTGTTGGATTTGAGAGTAGAATATCCCTGCACTTGTTGGATTTGAGAGTTGAATATCCCTGCACTTGTTGGATTTGAGAGATGAATATCCCTGCACTTGTTGGATTTGAGAGTCGAATATCCCTGCACTTGTTGGATTTGAGAGTTGAATATCCCTGCACTTGTTGGATTTGAGAGTTGAATATCCCTGCACTTGTTGGATTTGAGAGTTGAATATCCCTGCACTTGTTGGATTTGAGAGTTGAATATCCCTGCACTTGTTGGATTTGAGAGTTGAATATCCCTGCACTTGTTGGATTTGAGAGTTGAATATCCCTGCACTTGTTGGATTTGAGAGATGAATATCCCTGCACTTGTTGGATTTGAGAGTTGAATATCCCTGCACTTGTTGGATTTGAGAGTCGAATATCCCTGCACTTGTTGGATTTGAGAGTTGAATATCCCTGCACTTGTTGGATTTGAGAGTTGAATATCCCTGCACTTGTTGGATTTGAGAGTTGAATATCCCTGCACTTGTTGGATTTGAGAGTTGAATATCCCTGCACTTGTTGGATTTGAGAGTTGAATATCCCTGCACTTGTTGGATTTGAGAGTTGAATATCCCTGCACTTGTTGGATTTGAGAGTTGAATATCCCTGCACTTGTTGGATTTGAGAGTTGAATATCCCTGCACTTGTTGGATTTGAGAGTTGAATATCCCTGCACTTGTTGGATTTGAGAGTTGAATATCCCTGCACTTGTTGGATTTGAGAGATGAATATCCCTGCACTTGTTGGATTTGAGAGTTGAATATCCCTGCACTTGTTGGATTTGAGAGTCGAATATCCCTGCACTTGTTGGATTTGAGAGTTGAATATCCCTGCACTTGTTGGATTTGAGAGTTGAATATCCCTGCACTTGTTGGATTTGAGAGTTGAATATCCCTGCACTTGTTGGATTTGAGAGTTGAATATCCCTGCACTTGTTGGATTTGAGAGTTGAATATCCCTGCACTTGTTGGATTTGAGAGTTGAATATCCCTGCACTTGTTGGATTTGAGAGTTGAATATCCCTGCACTTGTTGGATTTGAGAGTTGAATATCCCTGCACTTGTTGGATTTGAGAGTTGAATATCCCTGCACTTGTTGGATTTGAGAGTTGAATATCCCTGCACTTGTTGGATTTGAGAGTTGAATATCCCTGCACTTGTTGGATTTGAGAGTTGAATATCCCTGCACTTGTTGGATTTGAGAGTTGAATATCCCTGCACTTGTTGGATTTGAGAGTTGAATATCCCTGCACTTGTTGGATTTGAGAGTTGAATATCCCTGCACTTGTTGGATTTGAGAGTTGAATATCCCTGCACTTGTTGGATTTGAGAGTTGAATATCCCTGCACTTGTTGGATTTGAGAGTTGAATATCCCTGCACTTGTTGGATTTGAGAGTTGAATATCCCTGCACTTGTTGGATTTGAGAGTTGAATATCCCTGCACTTGTTGGATTTGAGAGTTGAATATCCCTGCACTTGTTGGATTTGAGAGTTGAATATCCCTGCACTTGTTGGATTTGAGAGTTGAATATCCCTGCACTTGTTGGATTTGAGAGTTGAATATCCCTGCACTTGTTGGATTTGAGAGTTGAATATCCCTGCACTTGTTGGATTTGAGAGTTGAATATCCCTGCACTTGTTGGATTTGAGAGTTGAATATCCCTGCACTTGTTGGATTTGAGAGTTGAATATCCCTGCACTTGTTGGATTTGAGAGTTGAATATCCCTGCACTTGTTGGATTTGAGAGTTGAATATCCCTGCACTTGTTGGATTTGAGAGTTGAATATCCCTGCACTTGTTGGATTTGAGAGTTGAATATCCCTGCACTTGTTGGATGGATCATCAGTGTTCCTGAATCCATGACAATGTTGACAGTATTCACACCCCTCTTTCCGTTGTGGAAAACCACTTAGCAGAGGACAGGACACATTGAACAGGAGAGAATGGGAGGGGTCAGTCTATTGGCAGGCTGGTAAAGCAGAGACAGAGACAGAGGTGTTGTCCCAAATGACCAATACGCCAGGAGTAGACAACCCTGTTCCTGGACCCTATACACCAGGGGTAGACAACCCTGTTCCTGGACCCTACACACCAGGGGTAGACAACCCTGTTCCTGGATCCTATACACCAGGGGTAGACAACCCTGTTCCACTAAATCAGTCCCCAAATCCAATACAACACATTACTGAGTACCACTCTCCATATTTTCAAGAACAGTGGTGGCTTCTCATGTTATGGGTATGCTTGTAATAGCTCCATTCCTTTTATTTTTTATCCTGAAAAACTTCCCAGTCGTTAACTAAGCACAGGATAAATCCTAGAGGAAAACCTGCTTCAGTCTGCTTTCCACCAGACACTGGGAGATGAATTCACCTTTCAGCAGGACAATAACCTAAAACACAAGGCCGAATCTACACTGGAGTTTCTTAACAAGAAGACAGTGAATGTTCCTGAGTGGCCGAGTTGACTTAAATCTGCTTGAAAATCTATGGCAAGAATTGAAAATGGTTTTCTAGCAATGATCAACAACCAATTTGACAGAGCTTGAAGAATTTTGGAAAATAATAATGGGTAAATGTTGTACAATGTAGGTGTGCAAAGCTCTTAGACATTTACCCAGAAACACTCACAGCTGTCAAAGGTGATTCTGGAGTGACTGAATACTTATGTTAATTAGATATTGCTATACTTAATCCCCCCCCCCCCTCAAAAATGTAACATTTCAAAAACACGTTTTCACTTTATTATGGGGTGTGTAGAAGGGTGAGAAATGTGTGTTCATGGAATCCATGTTGAATTCAAGCTGTGACACAACAAAACGTTGAATGAGTGAAGGGGTATGAATACTTTCGGAAGGCCACTATATAGAGTCAGTTGTATCAAATCAATTCAAATGTTTTTTTTGTCACATGTGCCGAATACAACAGTGAAATGCTTACTTACAAGCATGTAACCAATAATGCAGTTCATTTGATTAACTGCAGCAGTTAACTGCAGCAGTCTTGGAGCTAGTGCTTCGGTACCGCTTGAGGTAGCAGAGAGAACAGTCTATGACTTGGGTGACTGGAGTTCTTGACAATTTTTGGGCCTTCCTCTGACACTGCCTAGTATATAGGTCCTGGATGGCAGGAAGCTTGTCCCCAGTGATGTATTGGGCCGTACGCACTACCCTCTGTAGCGCCTTACTGTCAGATGCTGAGCAGTTGCCATACCAGGCAGTGATGCAACTGGTCAGGATGCTCTCGATGGTGCAGCTGTAGAACTTTTTGAGGATCTGGGGACTCATGTCAAATCTTTTCAGTCTCCTGAGGGGGAATAGGTGTTGTTGTGCCCTCTTCACGACTGTCTTGGTGTGCTTGGACCATGACAGTTTGTTAGTGATGTGGACACCAAGGAACTTGGCCCCCATTAACATCTGTCGATGTCAATGGGGGCCTGCTTGGCCTTCCTTCTCCTATAGTCCACGATCAGCTCCTTTGTCTTGTAATGAGTGTTTTGTAGTCGGAGGCGCTCCAGGGCTGTTCAAAGAGCCAAGACACACAGGAAACAACTTCGACTGTTTTCAGTCTTACCCTGATAGGCCATGAACCCTGAACCAACCACAACATCCGGCAACCAGTAGAAGAGGAAGTGACATCAAAGTTGACTGATGAAGAGGGGTCTCTTTCCCCTGATGCCAGAACAGTTTATATCTCTCCAGTGGAGGGCAGGGTAGAAGAGTTTTAAACTTCCTCTTGAGAGTTGTAATAGTAGAAAGCACAAGGTGGTGCATCACCAGTTCCTCTTAGAGAGATATTTATAACTTGTCAGAAATGTCCAGATCAACCCGCCTACAGATCAGTTAGGTTTTTTAGCACATAGATATTGTTGTATTTTTCTTGTCACTCAAATATCCCATGAATACACATGAGACAGGGCAAAATGTATAGAATTCCAAGAAAATGTGCTTTAAAACAGCAAATTATTCTTTGCATCACAATGACAAGATGTGTAGAATTGCAGGTAATAAACTTTAACAAAATGTTCTCCACCACCAAAGGGAACAGATGGTGACATGAACAGGGCTTGAATAACCAGAGGGAACAGGGCTTGTATAACCAGAGGGAACAGGGCTTGTATAACCAGAGGGAACAGGGCTTGAATAACCAGAGGGAACAGGGCTTGAATAACCAGAGGGAACAGGGCTTGAATAACCAGAGGGAACAGGGCTTGTATAACCAGAGGGAACAGGGCTTGAATAACCAGAGGGAACAGGGCTTGAATAACCAGAGGGAACAGGGCTTGAATAACCAGAGGGAACAGGGCTTGTATAACCAGAGGGAACAGGGCTTGTATAACCAGAGGGAACAGGGTAGGAATAACCAGAGGGAACAGGGCTAGAATAACCAGAGGGAACAGGGATAGAATAACCAGAGGGAACAGGGCTTGAATAACCAGAGGGAACAGGGCTTGAATAACCAGAGGGAACAGGGCTTGAATAACCAGAGGGAACAGGGCTTGAATAACCAGAGGGAACAGGGCTTGAATAACCAGAGGGAACAGGGTAGGAATAACCAGAGGGAACAGGGTAGGAATAACCAGAGGGAACAGGGTAGGAATAACCAGAGGGAACAGGGCTTGAATAACCAGAGGGAACAGGGCTTGAATAACCAGAGGGAACAGGGCTTGAATAACCAGAAGGAACAGGGCTTGTATAACCAGAGGGAAAAGGGCTTGAATAACCAGAGGGAACATGGCTTGAATAACCAGAGGGAACAGGGCTTGAATAACCAGAGGGAACAGGGCTTGAATAACCAGAGGGAACAGGGCTTGAATAACCAGAGGGAACAGGGCTTGTATAACCAGAGGGAACAGGGCTTGAACCAGGCTCTGGTCTAAAGTAGTGCGCTATATAGGGAATAGGGCCCTGGTCTAAAGTAGTGCACTATATAAAGAATAGGGCTCTGGTCTAAAGTAGTGCACTATATAGCGAATAGGGCTCTGGTCTAAAGTAGTGCACTATATAGGGAATATGGCCCTGGTCTAAAGTAGTGCACTATATAAAGAATAGGGCTCTGGTCTAAAGTAGTGCACTATATAGGGAATAGGGCTCTGGTCTAAAGTAGTGCACTATATAGGGAATAGGGTTCTGGTCTAAAGTAGTGCACTATATAGGGAATAGGGCTCCATTGAGGACAGAACCATAGACTCACCCCTTGAAAGAGCAGGAAGTTATCTCCACATTGTTGCAGGTCTTGATCTGGATCCACTCCGACCCTGTAGAGAGGTCAGGACAGGTTAAAGATATCCACTCTGACCCTGTAGAGAGGTCAGGACAGGTTAAAGATATCCACTCTGACCTTGTAGAGAGGTCAGGACAGGTTAAAGATATCCACTCTGACCCTGTAGAGAGGCCAGGACAGGTTAAAGATATCCACTCTGACCCTATAGAGAGGCCAGGACAGGTTAAAGATATCCACTCTGACCCTGTAGAGAGGTCAGGACAGGTTAAAGATATCCACTCTGACCCTGTAGAGAGGTCAGGACAGGTTAAAGATATCCACTCTGACCCTATAGAGGTCAGGACAGGTTAAAGATATCCACTCTGACCTGTAGAGAGGTCAAGACAGGTTAAAGATATCCACTCTGACCCTGTAGAGAGGTCAGGACAGGTTAAAGATATCCACTCTGACCCTATAGAGAGGCCAGGACAGGTTAAAGATATCCACTCTGACCCTGTAGAGAGGTCAGGACAGGTTAAAGATATCCACTCTGACCCTGTAGAGAGGTCAGGACAGGTTAAAGATATCCACTCTGACCCTGTAGAGAGGCCAGGACAGGTTAAAAATATCCACTCTGACCCTGTAGAGGTCAGGACAGGTTAAAGATATCCACTCTGACCTGTAGAGAGGTCAGGACAGGTTAAAGATAGTTTGGAACCACCAAGACTCTTCCTAGAGCTGGCCTCCCGGCCAAACTGAGCAATTGGGGGAGAAGGGCCTTGGTCAAGAACCCGATGGTCACTCTGACAGAGCTCCGGAGTTCCTCTGTGGAGGTGGGAGAACCTTCCAGGACAACCATCTCTGCAGCACTCCACCAATCAGGGCTTTATGGTAGTGGCCAGACAGAAGCCACTCCTCAGTAAAAGGCACATGACAGCCCACTTAGAATTTGTCAAAAGGCACCTTAAAGACACTCAGACCATGATAAACTACAGTCCAGCAGAGTCCAGTCCAGTCGAGTCCAGTCCAGTCCAGTCGAGTCCAGTCCAGTCCAGTAGAACAGTAGAGTCCAGTCCAGTACAGTAGTCCAGTCCAGTTGTCCAGTCCAGTAGAGTCCAGTACAGTAGTCCAGTCCAGTAGAGTCCAGTAGAGTCCAGTAGTCTAGTCCAGTACAGTCCAGTAGTCCAGTCCAGTACAGTTGTCCAGTCCAGTACAGTAGTCCAGTCCAGTAGAGTCCAGTACATTAGTCCAGTCGAGTACAATAGTCCAGTAGAGTCCAGTACAGTAGTCCAGTAGAGTCCAGTACATTAGTCCAGTCCAGTACAATAGTCCAGTAGAGTCCAGTACAGTAGTCCAGTAGAGTCCAGTACAGTAGAGTCCAGTACAGTAGAGTCCAGTACAGTCCAGTTCGGTACAGTCCAGTAGAGTCCAGTTCAGTAGGAATCAGTCCAGTACAGTCCAGTCCAGTAGAGTCCAGTAAAGTCCAGTTCGGTACAGTCCAGTCCAGTCCAGTAGAGTAGCGACCAGTAGAGTAGCGTTCAGTACAGTAGGAGTCAGTTCAGTCCAGTAGAGTCCAGTCCAGTAGAGTACAGTAGGAATCAATACAGTCCAGTAGAGTCCAGTCCAGTAGAGTCCAGTCCAGTAGAGGCCGGTACATTACAGTAGGAACTAGTCCAGTACATTACAGTAGGAATCAGCCCAGTACAGTAGGAATCAATCCAGTACAGTAGGAATCAGTCCAGTATAGTACAGTCCAGTAGAGTCCAGTCCAGTAGTCCAGTCCAGTAGTGTCCAGCCCAGCCCAGTCCAGTAGAGTCCAGTCCAGTCCAGTAGAGTACAGTAGGAATCAATACAGTCCAGTAGAGTAGCGTCCAGTACAGTAGGAGTCAGTCCAGTAGAGTCCAGTCCAGTAGAGTACAGTAGGAATCAATACAGTCCAGTAGAGTCCAGTCCAGTAGAGTCCAGTCCAGTAGAGTCCAGTCCAGCCCAGCCCAGTAGAGTCCAGTCCAGCTCAGTAGAGTCCAGTCCAGTAGGGTCCAGTCCAGTAGAGTACAGTAGGAATCAATACAGTCCAGTAGAGCAGTCCAGTAGAGTCCAGTCCAGTAGAGTCCAGTCCAGTTCAGTAGAGTATAGTACAGTAGAGTAGTCCAGTACATTACTGTAGGAATCAGTCCAGCAGAGTCCAGGCCAGTAGAGTATAGAACAGGACAGTAGAGTAAAGTAGGACTCAGTACAGTACAATCCAGTAGGAATCAGTCCAGTAGAGTCCAGTACAGTAGGAATCAGTCCAGTCCAGTAGAGTCCGGTTCAGTAGGAATTAGTACAGTCCAGTAGGAATCATTCCAGTCCAGTAGGGTTCAGTCCAGTAGGAATCAGTCCAGTAGAGTCCAGTCCAGTAGAGTCCAGTCCAGTAGGAATCAGTTCAGTCCAGTAGGAATCAGTCCAGTAGGAATCAGTCCACTAGGAATCAGTCCAGTAGAGTCCAGTCCAGTAGGAATCAGTCCAGTAGGAATCAGTCCAGAAGGAATCAGTACAGTTGAGTCCAGTACAGTTGAGTCCAGTCCAGTAGGAATCAGTCCAGTAGGAATCAGTCCAGTAGAGTCCAGTTCAGTAGGAATCAGTCCAGTAGAGTCCAGTTCAGTAGGAATCAGTCCAGTAGAGTCCAGTAGAGTCCAGTCCAGTTCAGTAGAGTATAGTACAGTAGAGTAGTCCAGTACATTACTGTAGGAATCAGTCCAGCAGAGTCCAGTCCAGTAGAGTATAGAACAGGACAGTAGAGTAAAGTAGGACTCAGTACAGTACAATCCAGTCCAGTAGGAATCAGTCCAGTACAGTCCAGTAGAGTACAGTCCAGTCCAGTAGAGTACAGTCCAGTCCAGTAGAGTCCGGTTCAGTAGGAATTAGTACAGTCCAGTAGGAATCAGTCCAGTCCAGTAGGGTCCAGTCCAGTAGGAATCAGTTCAGTCCAGTAGGAATCAGTCCAGTAGGAATCAGTCCAGTAGGAATCAGTCCAGTAGAGTCCAGTAGGAATCAGTCCAGTAGGAATCAGTCCAGAAGGAATCAGTACAGTTGAGTCCAGTACAGTTGAGTCCAGTTCAGTAGGAATCAGTTCAGTAGGAATCAGTCCAGTAGAGTCCAGTTCAGTAGGAATCAGTCCAGTGGAGTCCAGTTCAGTAGAGTCCAGTTCAGTAGAGTCCAGTTCAGTAGAGTCCAGTTCAGTAGGAATCAGTTCAGTAGAGTCCAGTTCAGTAGGAATCAGTTCAGTAGGAATCAGTTCAGTAGGAATCCGTCCAGTAGGAATCAGTCCAGTAGAGTCCAGTTCAGTAGGAATCAGTTCAGTAGGAATCAGTTAAGTAGGAATCAGTTAAGTAGGAATCAGTTAAGTAGGAATCAGTTCAGTAGGAATCAGTCCAGTAGGAATCAGTCCAGTAGGAATCAGTCCAGTAGAGTCCAGTTCAGTACAGGGGAATCAGAATCATTCAACTTGTCTTTTGGCTGCTACAGAGTTTCCACTACAGCTAACTGCCCTAACTCTAATAAAACATCCTCCTATGCACACGCTGTGCATGTTCAGGTTCACTTAGAGTCAGTCCCAAATGGTACCCTATTTTCTATGTAGTGCACTATATATAGAGCACTATATAGGGAACAGGGTGCCACCATAGGGCACTATATAGGGAACAGGGTGCCACCATAGGGCACGAAATAGGGAGCCACCATAGGGCACGATATAGGGAATAGGGTGCCACCATAGGGCACGATATAGGGAATAGGGTTTCATTTCGGACACAGGTTGGGAACAAACCTGTCATCCATTTTACTGGTTGATGCCATGTTCCTAAAACTGGAATAATCTAACCAACTGGCTGCTGTGCTGAAACAATAACATGATATAGTTTAATCAGATTGATTGGATGCTCTGATTAAATTGATTGGGTCCCTGCAGCAGAGCTATGACCAATCCGATCACACATTGAATAGGGAACCAGATGGAGATTGGGATTAAATATTATGGCATAAAGACATGAGTGGTTTAGTTCAATCAGTCATCACACAACAACAACCAGGCTATCACATCCTATATAAACCCTATCATATCCCATATAAACCCTATCACATCCCATATAAACCCAGTCACATCCCATATAAACCCTATCACATCCCATATAAACCCAGTCACACTATCACATCCCATATAAACCCAGTCACATCCCATATAAACCCAGTCACATCCCATATAAACCCAGTCACATCCCATATAAACCCAGTCACATTCAATATAAACCCAGTCACATTCCATATAAACCCAGTCACACTATCACATCACATATAAACCCAGTCACATTCAAAATAAACCCAGTCACACTATCACATCACATATAAACCCAGTCACATTCAATATAAACCCAGTCACATTCAATATAAACCCAGTCACATTCCATATAAACCCAGTCACACTATCACATCACATATAAACCCAGTCACACTATCACATCACATATAAACCCAGTCACATTCAATATAAACCCAGTCACACTATCACATCACATATAAACCCAGTCACACTATCACATCACATATAAACCCAGTCACACTATCACATCCCATATAAACCCAGTCACATTCAATATAAACCCAGTCACATTCCATATAAACCCAGTCACACTATCACATCACATATAAACCCAGTCACATTCCATATAAACCCAGTCACACTATCACATCCCATATAAACCCAGTCACATTCAATATAAACCCAGTCACATCCCATATAAACCCAGTCACATCCCATATAAACCCAGTCACATCCCATATAAACCCAGCCACATCCCATATAAACCCAGTCACATCCCATATAACTGGCTGGCTGACTGGTGTTAGTGGATATTATGCTCAGTGGGCAGACTGACTGACTGGTGTTAGTGGATATTATGCTCAGTGGGTAGACTGACTGACTGGTGTTAGTGGATATTATGCTCAGTGGGCAGACTGACTGACTGGTGTTAGTGGATATTATACTCAGTGGGCAGACTGACTGACTGGTGTTAGTGGATATTATACTCAGTTAGCTGATGTGTAATAGTAATATAGAGAGACAGACAGACTTGAGGGCCTACTGTGATGATGAAAGGATTATAGACAGAGAGCTATAATCTTTATAATCACTCAGCTTAGTAAAGCATTAATTGGTGTCCATCTCAGATACATACGAGTTTGTGTTTTGGGTAGTGCACTACACATGCACTGATCCCATCCTGGCAAGGAGACAGACACAGCAGCTGGAGCTGACCTGAGGAGGACACTGAGAGGATCAGTCTGGTCTAGGCTACCCTTGGGGACACGGCACTGCTGCCAGACCCTGAGCTCACCTGCATGATTTATTCTTATTTTTATAGTTATATCGTTCAATTTTGTTTGTTTTGTCTAAAATCTAAGTGCGTCGTCGCAAGTCTAAAAGTGTATTGTTCGTGGCATGTGTGACGACCTTAATCCTAATCACTGTATTATGCGGGAAAACGTTAGAATCACTACCGGAGGTTGTATTGATTCAGTAAATCCACCACCATCACCTACTCCCGTGAGTTCCTGCTCTCTTTCCGAGATAAAGCTTCACCCCCCTTGGCATTTTTCCTATTTTGTTGCCTTACAACCTGGAATTAAAATGGATTTTGGGGGGTTTGTATCATTTGATTTACACAACATTCCTATCACTATGAATATGCAATTTTTTATTATTATTATGAAACAAATGAGGAAGAAGACAAAAAAACAGAACAATTTAGCGTGCATAACTATTCACCCCCCCAAAGTCAATACTTTGGGGAGCCAACATTTGCAGCAATTACAGCTGCACGTCTCTTGGGATATAAGCTTGGCACATCTGGCCACTGGCCAGACTCCCTAACCCTACCCTACCGACAGCAGACTCCCTACCCCTACCCTACCGACAGCAGACTACCTACCCCTACCCTACCGACAGCAGACTCCCTACCCCTACCCTACCGACAGCAGACTCCCTACCCTACCCTACCGACAGCAGACTCCCTACCCCTACCCTACTGACAGCAGACTCCCTAACCCTACCCTACCGACAGCAGACTCCCTACCCCTACCCTACCGACAGCAGACTACCTACCCCTACCCTACCGACAGCAGACTCCCTACCCCTACCCTACCGACAGCAGACTACCTACCCCTACCCTACCGACAGCAGACTCCCTACCCCTACTCTACCGACAGCAGACTCCCTACCCCTACCCTACCGACAGCAGACTCCCTACCCTACTGACAGCAGACTCCCTAACCCTACCCTACCGACAGCAGACTCCCTAACACTACCCTACCGACAGCAGACTCCCTAACTCTGCCCTACCGACAGCAGACTCCCTAACCCTACCCTACCGACAGCAGACTCCCTACCCCTACCCTACCGACAGCAGACTCCCTACCCCTACCCTACCGACAGCAGACTCCCTACCCCTACCGACAGCAGACTCCCTACCCCTACCTACAGCAGACACCCTACCCCTACCGACAGCAGACTCCCTACCCCTACAGACAGCAGACTCCCTACCCCTACCGACAGCAGACTCCCCAACCCTATCCTACCGACAGCAGACTCCCCAACCCTATCCTACCGACAGCAGACTCCCCAACACTACCCTACCGACAGCAGACTCCCTAACCCTACCCTACCGACAGCAGACTCCCTACCCCTAACCTACCGGCAGGAGACTCCTTACTCTACCGACAGCAGACTCCCTAACCCTACCAACAGCAGACTCCCTACCCCTACCCTACCAACAGCAGACTCATTACCGACAGCAGACTCCCTAACCCTACCGACAGCAGACTCCCTACCCCTACAGCAGACTCCCCAACCCTATCCTACCGACAGCAGACTCCCTACCCTACCGACAGCAAACTCCCTACCCCTACCGACAGCAGACTCCCTAGCCTACCGACAGCAGACTCCCTAACCCTACCGACAGCAGAATCCCAAACCCAACCAACAGCAGACTCCCTACCCCTAACCTACCGGCAGGACTCTACTTACCCTACCGACAAAAGACTCCCTACCCCTACCCTACCAACAGCAGACTCCCTATCCCTAACGACAGCAGACTCCCCAACTCTGCCCTACCGACAGCAGACTCCCTAACCCTACCCTACCGATAGCAGACTCCCTACCCCTACCCTACCGACAGCAGACTCCCTACCCCTACCCTACCGACAGCAGACTCCCTAACCCTACCCTACCGACAGCAGACTCCCTAACCCTACCCTACCGACAGCAGACTCCCTACCCCTACCCGACCGACAGCAGACTCCCTACCCCTACCCTACCGACAGCAGACTCCCTACCCCTACCCTACCGACAGCAGACTCCCTACCCCTACCCGACCGACAGCAGACTCCCTACCCCTACCCTACCGACAGCAGACTCCCTACCCCTACCCTACCGACAGCAGACTCCCTAAACCTACCCTACCGGCAGCAGACTCCCTACCCTACCGACAGCAGAAACCCAAACCCAACCAACAGCAGACTCCCTACCCCTACCGACAGCAAACTCCCTAAACCTACCGACAGCAAACTCCCTACCCCTACCCTATTGGCAGGAGACTCCTTACCCTACTGACAAAAGACTCCCTACCCCTACCCTACCAACAGCAGACTCCCTATCCCTAACGACAGCAGACTCCCTAACCCTGCCCTACCGACAGCAGACTCCCTAACCCTGCCCTACCGATAGCAGACTCCCTAACCCTGCTCTACCGACAGCAGAATCCCTAACCCTGCCCTACCGACAGCAGACTCCCTACCCCTACCCTACCGATAGCATACTCCGTACCCCTACCCTACCGACAGCAGACTCCCTACCCCTACCCTACCGACAGCAGACTCCCTACCCCTACCCTACCGACAGCAGACTCCCTAACCCTACCCTACCGATAGCAGGATCCCTACCCCTACCGACAGCAGACTCCCTACCCTACCGACAGCAGACTCCCTACCCCTACCGACAGCAGACTCCCTACCCCTACCCTACCGACAGCAGACTCCCTAACCCTACCGACAGCAGACTCCCGAAACCCTACCGACAGCAGACTCCCTACCCTACCGACAGCAGACTCCCTACCCCTACCGACAGCAGACTCCCTACCCCTACTGACAGCAGACTCCCTAACCCTACCGACAGCAGACTCCGTTACCCTACCCTACCAACAGCAGACTCCCTTACCCTACCCTACCGACAGCAGACTCCCTAACCCTACCCTACCGACAGCAGACTCCCTAACCCAACCCTACCGACAGCAGACTCCCTAACCCTACCCTACCGACAGCAGACTCCCTTACCCTACCCTACCGACAGCAGACTCCCTACCCTACCCGACCGACAGCAGACTCCCTACCCCTACCCTACCGACAGCAGACTCCCTACCTCTACCCCTACCGACAGCAGACTCCCTACCCCTACCCTACCGACAGCAGACTCCCTAACCCTACCCTACCGATAGCAGACTCCCTACCCCTACCGACAGCAGACTCCCTACCCCTACCCTACCGACAGCAGACTCCCTACCCCTACCCTACCGACAGCAGACTCCCTACCCCTACCGACAGCAGACTACCTACCCCTACCGACAGCAGACTCCCTACCCCTACGGACAGCAGACTCCCCAACCCTATCCTACCGACAGCAGACTCCCCAACTCTACCCTACCGACAGCAGACTCCCTAACCCTACCCTTCAGGCAGCAGACTCCCTACCCCTAGCCTACCGACAGCAGACTCCCTACCCTACCGACAGCAGAATCCCAAACCCAAACAACAGCAGACTCCCTACCCCTACCCTACCGACAGCAAACTCCCTACCCCTACCCTACCGGCAGGAGACTCCTTACCCTACGGACAAAAGACTCCCTACCCCTACCCTACCAACAGCAGACTCCCTATCCCTAACGACAGCAGACTCCCTAACCCTACCCTACCGACAGCAGACTCCCTAACCCTACCGACAGCAGACTCCCTAACCCACCCGACAGCAGACTCCCTAACCTTACCCTACCTACAGCAGCCTCCCTAACCCTACCCTACCGACAGCAGACTCCCTACCCCTACCGACAGCAGACTCCCTACCCCTACCGAGAGCAGACTCCCTACCCCTACCGACAGCAGACTCCCTACCCTACCGGCAGCAGACTCCCCAACCCTATCCTACCGACAGCAGACTCCCTACCCCTACCGACAGCAAACTCCCTACCCCTACCGACAGCAGACTCCCTAGCCTACCGACAGCAGACTCCCTACCCTACCGACAGCAGAAACCCAAACCCAACCAACAGCAGACTCCCTACCCCTACCGACAGCAAACTCCCTAAACCTACCGACAGCAAACTCCCTACCCCTACACTACCGGTACCCTACCGGCAGGAGACTCCTTACCCTACCGACAAAAGACTCCCTACCCCTACCGACAGCAGACTCCCTAACCCTACCGACAGCAGACTCCCTAACCCTGCCCTACAAACAGCAGACTCCCTAACCCTGCCCTACCGACAGCAGACTCCATAACCCTACCGTACCGACAGCAGACTCCCTAACCCTACCGACAGCAGACTCCCTAACCTTACCCTACCGACAGCAGACTCCCTACCCCTACCCTACCGACAGCAGACTCCCTAACCCTACCCTACCGACAGCAGACTACCTACCCCTACCGACAGCAGACTCCCTACCCCTACCGACAGCAGACTCCCCAACCCTACCGACAGCAGACTCCCTAACCCTACCCTACCGACAGCAGACTCCCTACCCCTACCCTACTGACAGCACACTCCCTAACCCTACCCTACCGATAGCAGATTCCCTACCCCTACCGACAGCAGACTCCCTACCCCTACCCTACCGACAGCAGACTCCCTACCCCTACCGACAGCAGACTCCCTAACCCTACCGACAGCAGACTACCTACCCCTACCGACAGCAGACTCCCTACCCCTACGGACAGCAGACTCCCCAACCCTATCCTACCGACAGCAGACTCCCCAACTCTACCCTACCGACAGCAGACTCCCTAACCCTACCCTACCGGCAGCAGACTCCCTACCCTACCGAAAGCAAACTCCCTAAACCTACCGACAGCAAACTCCCTATCCCTATCCTACCGGTACCCTACCGGCAGGAGACTCCTTACCCTACCGACAAAAGACTCCCTACCCCTACCGACAGCAGACTCCCTAACCTTACCCTACCGACAGCAGACTCCCTAACCTTACCCTACCGACAGCAGACTCCCTAACCCTACCCTACCGACAGCAGACTCCCTAACCCTACCCTAACGACAGCAGACTACCTACCCCTACCGACAGCAGACTCCCTACCCCTACCGACAGCAGACTCCCTACCCCTACCGACAGCAGACTCCAGACCCCTACCGGCAGCAGACTCCCCAACCCTATCCTACCGACAGCAGACTCCCCAACCCTATCCTACCGACAGCAGACTCCCCAACCCTACCCTACCGACAGCAGACTCCCTAACCCTACCCTACCGACAGCAGACTCCCTACCCCTACCCTACTGACAGCAGACTCCCTAACCCTACCCTACCGACAGCAGACTCCCTAACCCTACCCTACCGACAGCAGACTCCCTACCCCTACCCTACCGACAGCAGACTCCCTACCCCTACCGACAGCAGACTCCCTACCCTTACCGACAGCAGACTACCTACCCCTACCGACAGCAGACTCCCTACCCCTACGGACAGCAGACTCCCCAACCCTATCCTACCGACAGCAGACTCCCCAACTCTACCCTACCGACAGCAGACTCCCTAACCCTACCCTACCGGCAGCAGACTCCCTACCCTACCGACAGCAAACTCCCTAACCCTACCGACAGCAGACTCCCTAGCCTACCGACAGCAGACTCCCTACCCTACCGACAGCAGAATCCCAAACCCAACCAACAGCAAACTCCCTACCCCTACCCTACCGACAGCAGACTCCCTACCCCTACCCTACTGACAGCAGACTCCCTAACCCTACCGATAGCAGACTCCCTACCCCTACCGACAGCAGACTCCCTACCCCTACCCTACTGACAGCAGACTCCCTAACCCTACCCTACCGACAGCAGACTCCCTAACCCTAACCTACCGACAGCAGACTCCCTACCCCTACCCTACCGACAGCAGACTCCCTACCCCTACCGACAGCAGACTCCCAACCCTTACCGACAGCAGACTACCTACCCCTACCGACAGCAGACTCCCTACCCCTACGGACAGCAGACTCCCCAACCCTATCCTACCGACAGCAGACTCCCCAACTCTACCCTACCGACAGCAGACTCCCTAACCCTACCCTACCGGCAGCAGACTCCCTAACCTACCGACAGCAAACTCCCTAACCCTACCGACAGCAGACTCCCTAGCCTACCGACAGCAGACTCCCTACCCTACCGACAGCAGAATCCCAAACCCAACCAACAGCAAACTCCCTACCCCTACCCTACCGACAGCAGACTCCCTACCCCTACCCTACTGACAGCAGACTCCCTAACCCTACCGATAGCAGACTCCCTACCCCTACCGACAGCAGACTCCCTACCCCTACCCTACCGACAGCAGACTCCCTACCCCTACCGACAGCAGACTCCCTAACCCTACCCTACCGACAGCAGACTCCCTACCCCTACCCTACCGACAGCAGACTCCCTACCCCTACCGACAGCAGACTCCCAACCCTTACCGACAGCAGACTACCTACCCCTACCGACAGCAGACTCCCTACCCCTACGGACAGCAGACTCCCCAACCCTATCCTACCGACAGCAGACTACCTACCCCTACCGACAGCAGACTCCCTACCCCTACCGACAGCACACTCCCTACCAGCACCGGCAGCAGACTCCCCAACCCTATCCTACCGACAGCAGACTCCCCAACCCTATCCTACCGACAGCAGACTCCCCAACCCTACCCTACCGACAGCAGACTCCCTAACCCTACCCTACCGACAGCAGACTCCCTACCCCTACCCTACTGACAGCAGATTCCCTAACCCTACCCTACCGACAGCAGACTCCCTAACCCTACTCTACCGACAGCAGACTCCCTAACCCTACCCTACCGATAGCAGACTCCCTACCCCTACCGACAGCAGACTCCCTACCCCTACCCTACCGACAGCAGACTCCCTACCCCTACCGACAGCAGACTCCCTACCCCTACCGACAGCAGACTACCTACCCCTACCGACAGCAGACTCCCTACCCCTACGGACAGCAGACTCCCCAACCCTATCCTACCGACAGCAGACTCCCCAACTCTACCCTACCGACAGCAGACTCCCTAACCCTACCCTACCGGCAGCAGACTCCCTACCCTACCGACAGCAAACTCCCTAAACCTACCGACAGCAAACTCCCTATCCCTACCCTACCGGTACCCTACCGGCAGGAGACTCCTTACCCTACCGACAAAAGACTCCCTACCCCTACCGACAGCAGACTCCCTAACCTTACCCTACCGACAGCAGACTCCCTAACCCTACCCTACCGACAGCAGACTCCCTAACCCTACCGTAACGACAGCAGACTACCTACCCCTACCGACAGCAGACTCCCTACCCCTACCGACAGCACACTCCCTACCAGCACCGGCAGCAGACTCCCCAACCCTATCCTACCGACAGCAGACTCCCCAACCCTATCCTACCGACAGCAGACTCCCCAACCCTACCCTACCGACAGCAGACTCCCTAACCCTACCGATAGCAGACTCCCTACCCCTACCGACAGCAGACTCCCTACCCCTACCCTACCGACAGCAGACTCCCTACCCCTACCGACAGCAGACTCCCTAACCCTACCCTACCGACAGCAGACTCCCTACCCCTACCCTACCGACAGCAGACTCCCTACCCCTACCGACAGCAGACTCCCAACCCTTACCGACAGCAGACTACCTACCCCTACCGACAGCAGACTCCCTACCCCTACGGACAGCAGACTCCCCAACCCTATCCTACCGACAGCAGACTACCTACCCCTACCGACAGCAGACTCCCTACCCCTACCGACAGCACACTCCCTACCAGCACCGGCAGCAGACTCCCCAACCCTATCCTACCGACAGCAGACTCCCCAACCCTATCCTACCGACAGCAGACTCCCCAACCCTACCCTACCGACAGCAGACTCCCTAACCCTACCCTACCGACAGCAGACTCCCTACCCCTACCCTACTGACAGCAGATTCCCTAACCCTACCCTAGGGACAGCAGACTCCCTAACCCTACTCTACCGACAGCAGACTCCCTAACCCTACCCTACCGATAGCAGACTCCCTACCCCTACCGACAGCAGACTCCCTACCCCTACCCTACCGACAGCAGACTCCCTACCCCTACCGACAGCAGACTCCCTACCCCTACCGACAGCAGACTACCTACCCCTACCGACAGCAGACTCCCTACCCCTACGGACAGCAGACTCCCCAACCCTATCCTACCGACAGCAGACTCCCCAACTCTACCCTACCGACAGCAGACTCCCTAACCCTACCCTACCGGCAGCAGACTCCCTACCCTACCGACAGCAAACTCCCTAAACCTACCGACAGCAAACTCCCTATCCCTACCCTACCGGTACCCTACCGGCAGGAGACTCCTTACCCTACCGACAAAAGACTCCCTAGCCCTACCGACAGCAGACTCCCTAACCTTACCCTACCGACAGCAGACTCCCTAACCCTACCCTACCGACAGCAGACTCCCTAACCCTACCGTAACGACAACAGACTACCTACCCCTACCGACAGCAGACTCCCTACCCCTACCGACAGCACACTCCCTACCAGCACCGGCAGCAGACTCCCCAACCCTATCCTACCGACAGCAGACTCCCCAACCCTATCCTACCGACAGCAGACTCCCCAACCCTACCCTACCGACAGCAGACTCCCTAACCCTACCCTACCGACAGCAGACTCCCTACCCCTACCCTACTGACAGCAGACTCCCTAACCCTACCCTAGCGACAGCAGACTCCCTAACCCTACTCTACCGACAGCAGACTCCCTAACCCTACCCTACCGATAGCAGACTCCCTACCCCTACCGACAGCAGACTCCCTACCCCTACCCTACCGACAGCAGACTCCCTACCCCTACCGACAGCAGACTCCCTACCCCTACCGACAGCAGACTACCTACCCCTACCGACAGCAGACTCCCTACCCCTACGGACAGCAGACTCCCCAACCCTATCCTACCGACAGCAGACTCCCCAACTCTACCCTACCGACAGCAGACTCCCTAACCCTACCCTACCGGCAGCAGACTCCCTACCCTACCGACAGCAAACTCCCTAACCCTACCGACAGCAGACTCCCTAGCCTACCGACAGCAGACTCCCTACCCTACCGACAGCAGAATCCCAAACCCAACCAACAGCAAACTCCCTACCCCTACCCTACCGACAGCAGACTCCCTACCCCTACCCTACTGACAGCAGACTCCCTAACCCTACCGATAGCAGACTCCCTACCCCTACCGACAGCAGACTCCCTACCCCTACCCTACCGACAGCAGACTCCCTACCCCTACCGACAGCAGACTCCCTAACCCTACCCTACCGACAGCAGACTCCCTACCCCTACCCTACCGACAGCAGACTCCCTACCCCTACCGACAGCAGACTCCCAACCCTTACCGACAGCAGACTACCTACCCCTACCGACAGCAGACTCCCTACCCCTACGGACAGCAGACTCCCCAACCCTATCCTACCGACAGCAGACTACCTACCCCTACCGACAGCAGACTCCCTACCCCTACCGACAGCACACTCCCTACCAGCACCGGCAGCAGACTCCCCAACCCTATCCTACCGACAGCAGACTCCCCAACCCTATCCTACCGACAGCAGACTCCCCAACCCTACCCTACCGACAGCAGACTCCCTAACCCTACCCTACCGACAGCAGACTCCCTAAACTACCCTACTGACAGCAGATTCCCTAACCCTACCCTACCGACAGCAGACTCCCTAACCCTACTCTACCGACAGCAGACTCCCTAACCCTACCCTACCGATAGCAGACTCCCTACCCCTACCGACAGCAGACTCCCTACCCCTACCCTACCGACAGCAGACTCCCTACCCCTACCGACAGCAGACTCCCTACCCCTACTGACAGCAGACTACCTACCCCTACCGACAGTAGACTCCCTACCCCTACGGACAGCAGACTCCCCAACCCTATCCTACCGACAGCAGACTCCCCAACTCTACCCTACCGACAGCAGACTCCCTAACCCTACCCTACCGGCAGCAGACTCCCTACCCTACCGACAGCAAACTCCCTAAACCTACCGACAGCAAACTCCCTATCCCTACCGGCAGGAGACTCCTTACCCTACCGACAAAAGACTCCCTACCCCTACCGACAGCAGACTCCCTAACCTTACCCTACCGACAGCAGACTCCCTAACCCTACCGTAACGACAGCAGACTACCTACCCCTACCGACAGCAGACTCCCTACCCCTACCGTAACGACAGCAGACTACCTACCCCTACCGACAGCAGACTCCCTACCCCTACCGACAGCACACTCCCTACCAGCACCGGCAGCAGACTCCCCAACCCTATCCTACCGACAGCAGACTCCCTACCCCTACCCTACTGACAGCAGACTCCCTAACCCTACCCTAGCGACAGCAGACTCCCTAACCCTACTCTACCGACAGCAGACTCCCTAACCCTACCCTACCGATAGCAGACTCCCTACCCCTACCGACAGCAGACTCCCTACCCCTACCCTACCGACAGCAGACTCCCTACCCCTACCGACAGCAGACTCCCTACCCCTACCGACAGCAGACTACCTACCCCTACCGACAGCAGACTCCCTACCCCTACGGACAGCAGACTCCCCAACCCTATCCTACCGACAGCAGACTCCCCAACTCTACCCTACCGACAGCAGACTCCCTAACCCTACCCTACCGGCAGCAGACTCCCTACCCTACCGACAGCAAACTCCCTAACCCTACCGACAGCAGACTCCCTAGCCTACCGACAGCAGACTCCCTACCCTACCGACAGCAGAATCCCAAACCCAACCAACAGCAAACTCCCTACCCTACCGGCAGGAGACTCCTTACCCTACCGACAAAAAACTCCCTACCCCTACCCTACCAACAGCAGACTTCCTACCCCTACCGACAGCAGACTCCCTAACCCTGCCCTACCGACAGCAGACTCCCTAACCCTGACCTACCGACAGCAGATTCCCTAACCCTGCCCTACCGACAGCAGACTCCCTAACCCTGCCCTACCGACAGCAGACTCCCGACCCCTACCCTACCGACAGCAAACTCCCTACCCCTACCCTACCGGCAGGAGACTCCTTACCCTACCGACAAAAGACTCCCTACCCCTACCCTACCAACAGCAGACTCCCTATCCCTAACGACAGCAGACGCCCTAACTCTGCCCTACCGACAGCAGACTCCCTAACCCTGCCCTACCGATAGCAGACTCCCTAACCCTGCCCTACCGACAGCAGACTCCCTAACCCTACCCTACCGACAGCAGACTCCCTAACCCTGCCCTACCGATAGCAGACTCCCTAACCCTGCCCTACCGACAGCAGACTCCCTAACCCTACCCTACCGACAGCAGACTCCCTAACCCTGCCCTACCGACAGCAGACTCCCTAACCCTACCGACAGCAGACTCCCTAACCTTACCCTACCGACAGCAGACTCCCTAACCTTACCCTACCGACAGCAGACTCCATAACCCTACCCTACCGACAGCAGACTCCCTACCCCTACCGACAGCAGACTACCTACCCCTACCGACAGCAGACTCCCTACCCCTACCCCTACCGACAGCAGACTCCCTACCCCTACCGACAGCAGACTCCCCAACCCTATCCTACCGACAGCAGACTCCCCAACCCTACCCTACCGACAGCAGACTCCCTAACCCTACCCTACCGACAGCAGACTCCCTACCCCTACCCTACCGGCAGCAGACTCCCTACCCTACCGACAGCAAACTCCCTACCCCTACCGACAGCAGACTCCCTAGCCTACTGACAGCAGAAACCCAAACCCAACCAACAGCAGACTCCCTACCCTTACCGACAGCAAACTCCCTAAACCTACCGACAGCAAACTCCTTACCCCTACCCTACCGGTACCCTACCGGCAGGAGACTCCTTACCCTACCGACAAAAGACTCCCTACCCCTACCCTACCGACAGCAGACTCCCTAACCCTGCCCTACCGACAGCAGACTCCCTAACCCTGCCCTACCGACAGCAGACTCCCTAACCCTGCCCTACCGACAGCAGACTCCCTAACCCTGCCCTACCGACAGCAGACTCCCTAAGCTTACCCTAACGACAGCAGAGTCCCTACCCCTACCGACAGCAGACTACCTACCCCTACCGACAGCAGACTCCCTACCCCTACCCCTACCGACAGCACACTCCCTACCAGCACCGGCAGCAGACTCCCCAACCCTATCCTACCGACAGCAGACTCCCCAACCCTATCCTACCGACAGCAGACTCCCCAACCCTACCGACAGCAGACTCCCTAACCCTACCCTACCGACAGCAGACTCCCTACCCCTACCCTACTGACAGCAGATTCCCTAACCCTACCCTACCGACAGCAGACTCCCTAACCCTACTCTACCGACAGCAGACTCCCTAACCCTACCCTACCGATAGCAGACTCCCTACCCCTACCGAAAGCAGACTCCCTACCCCTACCCTACCGACAGCAGACTCCCTACCCCTACCGACAGCAGACTCCCTACCCCTACCGACAGCAGACTACCTACCCCTACCGACAGCAGACTCCCTACCCCTACGGACAGCAGACTCCCTACCCCTACGGACAGCAGACTCCCCAACCCTATCCTACCGACAGCAGACTCCCCAACTCTACCCTACCGACAGCAGACTCCCTAACCCTACCCTACCGGCAGCAGACTCCCTACCCTACCGACAGCAAACTCCCTAAACCTACCGACAGCAAACTCCCTATCCCTACCCTACCGGTACCCTACCGGCAGGAGACTCCTTACCCTACCGACAAAAGACTCCCTACCCCTACCGACAGCAGACTCCCTAACCTTACCCTACCGACAGCAGACTCCCTAACCCTACCCTACCGACAGCAGACTCCCTAACCCTACCGTAACGACAGCAGACTACCTACCCCTACCGACAGCAGACTCCCTACCCCTACCGACAGCACACTCCCTACCAGCACCGGCAGCAGACTCCCCAACCCTATCCTACCGACAGCAGACTCCCCAACCCTATCCTACCGACAGCAGACTCCCCAACCCTACCCTACCGACAGCAGACTCCCTAACCCTACCCTACCGACAGCAGACTCCCTACCCCTACCCTACTGACAGCAGACTCCCTAACCCTACCCTAGGGACAGCAGACTCCCTAACCCTACTCTACCGACAGCAGACTCCCTAACCCTACCCTACCGATAGCAGACTCCCTACCCCTACCGACAGCAGACTCCCTACCCCTACCCTACCGACAGCAGACTCCCTACCCCTACCGACAGCAGACTCCCTACCCCTACCGACAGCAGACTACCTACCCCTACCGACAGCAGACTCCCTACCCCTACGGACAGCAGACTCCCCAACCCTATCCTACCGACAGCAGACTCCCCAACTCTACCCTACCGACAGCAGACTCCCTAACCCTACCCTACCGGCAGCAGACTCCCTACCCTACCGACAGCAAACTCCCTAACCCTACCGACAGCAGACTCCCTAGCCTACCGACAGCAGACTCCCTACCCTACCGACAGCAGAATCCCAAACCCAACCAACAGCAAACTCCCTACCCCTACCCTACCGACAGCAGACTCCCTACCCCTACCCTACTGACAGCAGACTCCCTAACCCTACCGATAGCAGACTCCCTACCCCTACCGACAGCAGACTCCCTACCCCTACCCTACCGACAGCAGACTCCCTACCCCTACCGACAGCAGACTCCCAACCCTTACCGACAGCAGACTACCTACCCCTACCGACAGCAGACTCCCTACCCCTACGGACAGCAGACTCCCCAACCCTATCCTACCGACAGCAGACTACCTACCCCTACCGACAGCAGACTCCCTACCCCTACCGACAGCACACTCCCTACCAGCACCGGCAGCAGACTCCCCAACCCTATCCTACCGACAGCAGACTCCCCAACCCTATCCTACCGACAGCAGACTCCCCAACCTTACCCTACCGACAGCAGACTCCCTAACCCTACCCTACCGACAGCAGACTCCCTACCCCTACCCTACTGACAGCAGATTCCCTAACCCTACCCTACCGACAGCAGACTCCCTAACCCTACTCTACCGACAGCAGACTCCCTAACCCTACCCTACCGATAGCAGACTCCCTACCCCTACCGACAGCAGACTCCCTACCCCTACCCTACCGACAGCAGACTCCCTACCCCTACCGACAGCAGACTCCCTACCCCTACCGACAGCAGACTACCTACCCCTACCGACAGTAGACTCCCTACCCCTACGGACAGCAGACTCCCCAACCCTATCCTACCAACAGCAGACTCCCCAACTCTACCCTACCGACAGCAGACTCCCTAACCCTACCCTACCGGCAGCAGACTCCCTACCCTACCGACAGCAAACTCCCTAAACCTACCGACAGCAAACTCCCTATCCCTACCCTACCGGTACCCTACCGGCAGGAGACTCCTTACCCTACCGACAAAAGACTCCCTACCCCTACCGACAGCAGACTCCCTAACCTTACCCTACCGACAGCAGACTCCCTAACCCTACCGTAACGACAGCAGACTACCTACCCCTACCGACAGCAGACTCCCTACCCCTACCGTAACGACAGCAGACTACCTACCCCTACCGACAGCAGACTCCCTACCCCTACCGACAGCACACTCCCTACCAGCACCGGCAGCAGACTCCCCAACCCTATCCTACCGACAGCAGACTCCCTACCCCTACCCTACTGACAGCAGACTCCCTAACCCTACCCTAGCGACAGCAGACTCCCTAACCCTACTCTACCGACAGCAGACTCCCTAACCCTACCCTACCGATAGCAGACTCCCTACCCCTACCGACAGCAGACTCCCTACCCCTACCCTACCGACAGCAGACTCCCTACCCCTACCGACAGCAGACTCCCTACCCCTACCGACAGCAGACTACCTACCCCTACCGACAGCAGACTCCCTACCCCTACGGACAGCAGACTCCCCAACCCTATCCTACCGACAGCAGACTCCCCAACTCTACCCTACCGACAGCAGACTCCCTAACCCTACCCTACCGGCAGCAGACTCCCTACCCTACCGACAGCAAACTCCCTAACCCTACCGACAGCAGACTCCCTAGCCTACCGACAGCAGACTCCCTACCCTACCGACAGCAGAATCCCAAACCCAACCAACAGCAAACTCCCTACCCCTACCCTACCGGCAGGAGACTCCTTACCCTACCGACAAAAAACTCCCTACCCCTACCCTACCAACAGCAGACTTCCTACCCCTACCGACAGCAGACTCCCTAACCCTGCCCTACCGACAGCAGACTCCCTAACCCTGACCTACCGACAGCAGATTCCCTAACCCTGCCCTACCGACAGCAGACTCCCTAACCCTGCCCTACCGACAGCAGACTCCCGACCCCTACCCTACCGACAGCAAACTCCCTACCCCTACCCTACCGGCAGGAGACTCCTTACCCTACCGACAAAAGACTCCCTACCCCTACCCTACCAACAGCAGACTCCCTATCCCTAACGACAGCAGACGCCCTAACTCTGCCCTACCGACAGCAGACTCCCTAACCCTGCCCTACCGATAGCAGACTCCCTAACCCTGCCCTACCGACAGCAGACTCCCTAACCCTACCCTACCGACAGCAGACTCCCTAACCCTGCCCTACCGATAGCAGACTCCCTAACCCTGCCCTACCGACAGCAGACTCCCTAACCCTACCCTACCGACAGCAGACTCCCTAACCCTGCCCTACCGACAGCAGACTCCCTAACCCTACCGACAGCAGACTCCCTAACCTTACCCTACCGACAGCAGACTCCCTAACCTTACCCTACCGACAGCAGACTCCATAACCCTACCCTACCGACAGCAGACTCCCTACCCCTACCGACAGCAGACTACCTACCCCTACCGACAGCAGACTCCCTACCCCTACCCCTACCGACAGCAGACTCCCTACCCCTACCGACAGCAGACTCCCCAACCCTATCCTACCGACAGCAGACTCCCCAACCCTACCCTACCGACAGCAGACTCCCTAACCCTACCCTACCGACAGCAGACTCCCTACCCCTACCCTACCGGCAGCAGACTCCCTACCCTACCGACAGCAAACTCCCTACCCCTACCGACAGCAGACTCCCTAGCCTACCGACAGCAGAAACCCAAACCCAACCAACAGCAGACTCCCTACCCTTACCGACAGCAAACTCCCTAAACCTACCGACAGCAAACTCCCTACCCCTACCCTACCGGTACCCTACCGGCAGGAGACTCCTTACCCTACCGACAAAAGACTCCCTACCCCTACCCTACCGACAGCAGACTCCCTAACCCTGCCCTACCGACAGCAGACTCCCTAACCCTGCCCTACCGACAGCAGACTCCCTAACCCTGCCCTACCGACAGCAGACTCCCTAACCCTGCCCTACCGACAGCAGACTCCCTAAGCTTACCCTAACGACAGCAGAGTCCCTACCCCTACCGACAGCAGACTACCTACCCCTACCGACAGCAGACTCCCTACCCCTACCGACAGCAGACTCCCTACCCCTACCCCTACCGACAGCAGACTCCCTACCCCTACCGACAGCAGACTCCCCAACCCTATCCTACCGAGAGCAGACTCCCCAACTCTACCCTACCGACAGCAGACTCCCTAACCCTACCCTACCGGCAGCAGACTCCCTACCCTACCGACAGCAAACTCCCTAAACCTACCGACAGCAAACTCCCTATCCCTACCCTACCGGTACCCTACCGGCAGGAGACTCCTTACCCTACCGACAAAAGACTCCCTACCCCTACCGACAGCAGACTCCCTAACCTTACCCTACCGACAGCAGACTCCCTAACCCTACCCTACCGACAGCAGACTCCCTACCCCTACCGACAGCAGACTACCTACCCCTACCGACAGCAGACTCCCTACCCCTACGGACAGCAGACTCCCCAACCCTATCCTACCGACAGCAGACTCCCCAACTCTACCCTACCGACAGCAGACTCCCTAACCCTACCCTACCGGCAGCAGACTCCCTACCCTACCGACAGCAAACTCCCTAACCCTACCGACAGCAGACTCCCTAGCCTACCGACAGCAGACTCCCTACCCTACCGACAGCAGAATCCCAAACCCAACCAACAGCAAACTCCCTACCCCTACCCTACCGACAGCAGACTCCCTACCCCTACCCTACTGACAGCAGACTCCCTAACCCTACCGATAGCAGACTCCCTACCCCTACCGACAGCAGACTCCCTACCCCTACCCTACCGACAGCAGACTCCCTACCCCTACCGACAGCAGACTCCCTAACCCTACCCTACCGACAGCAGACTCCCTACCCCTACCCTACCGACAGCAGACTCCCTACCCCTACCGACAGCAGACTCCCAACCCTTACCGACAGCAGACTACCTACCCCTACCGACAGCAGACTCCCTACCCCTACGGACAGCAGACTCCCCAACCCTATCCTACCGACAGCAGACTACCTACCCCTACCGACAGCAGACTCCCTACCCCTACCGACAGCACACTCCCTACCAGCACCGGCAGCAGACTCCCCAACCCTATCCTACCGACAGCAGACTCCCCAACCCTATCCTACCGACAGCAGACTCCCCAACCTTACCCTACCGACAGCAGACTCCCTAACCCTACCCTACCGACAGCAGACTCCCTACCCCTACCCTACTGACAGCAGATTCCCTAACCCTACCCTACCGACAGCAGACTCCCTAACCCTACTCTACCGACAGCAGACTCCCTAACCCTACCCTACCGATAGCAGACTCCCTACCCTTACCGACAGCAGACTCCCTACCCCTACCCTACCGACAGCAGACTCCCTACCCCTACCGACAGCAGACTCCCTACCCCTACCGACAGCAGACTACCTACCCCTACCGACAGTAGACTCCCTACCCCTACGGACAGCAGACTCCCCAACCCTATCCTACCGACAGCAGACTCCCCAACTCTACCCTACCGACAGCAGACTCCCTAACCCTACCCTACCGGCAGCAGACTCCCTACCCTACCGACAGCAAACTCCCTAAACCTACCGACAGCAAACTCCCTAAACCTACCGACAGCAAACTCCCTATCCCTACCCTACCGGTACCCTACCGGCAGGAGACTCCTTACCCTACCGACAAAAGACTCCCTACCCCTACCGACAGCAGACTCCCTAACCTTACCCTACCGACAGCAGACTCCCTAACCCTACCGTAACGACAGCAGACTACCTACCCCTACCGACAGCAGACTCCCTACCCCTACCGTAACGACAGCAGACTACCTACCCCTACCGACAGCAGACTCCCTACCCCTACCGACAGCACACTCCCTACCAGCACCGGCAGCAGACTCCCCAACCCTATCCTACCGACAGCAGACTCCCTACCCCTACCCTACTGACAGCAGACTCCCTAACCCTACCCTAGCGACAGCAGACTCCCTAACCCTACTCTACCGACAGCAGACTCCCTAACCCTACCCTACCGATAGCAGACTCCCTACCCCTACCGACAGCAGACTCCCTACCCCTACCCTACCGACAGCAGACTCCCTACCCCTACCGACAGCAGACTCCCTACCCCTACCGACAGCAGACTACCTACCCCTACCGACAGCAGACTCCCTACCCCTACGGACAGCAGACTCCCCAACCCTATCCTACCGACAGCAGACTCCCCAACTCTACCCTACCGACAGCAGACTCCCTAACCCTACCCTACCGGCAGCAGACTCCCTACCCTACCGACAGCAAACTCCCTAACCCTACCGACAGCAGACTCCCTAGCCTACCGACAGCAGACTCCCTACCCTACCGACAGCAGAATCCCAAACCCAACCAACAGCAAACTCCCTACCCCTACCCTACCGGCAGGAGACTCCTTACCCTACCGACAAAAAACTCCCTACCCCTACCCTACCAACAGCAGACTTCCTACCCCTACCGACAGCAGACTCCCTAACCCTGCCCTACCGACAGCAGACTCCCTAACCCTGACCTACCGACAGCAGATTCCCTAACCCTGCCCTACCGACAGCAGACTCCCTAACCCTGCCCTACCGACAGCAGACTCCCGACCCCTACCCTACCGACAGCAAACTCCCTACCCCTACCCTACCGGCAGGAGACTCCTTACCCTACCGACAAAAGACTCCCTACCCCTACCCTACCAACAGCAGACTCCCTATCCCTAACGACAGCAGACGCCCTAACTCTGCCCTACCGACAGCAGACTCCCTAACCCGGCCCTACCGATAGCAGACTCCCTAACCCTGCCCTACCGACAGCAGACTCCCTAACCCTACCCTACCGACAGCAGACTCCCTAACCCTGCCCTACCGATAGCAGACTCCCTAACCCTGCCCTACCGACAGCAGACTCCCTAACCCTACCCTACCGACAGCAGACTCCCTAACCCTGCCCTACCGACAGCAGACTCCCTAACCCTACCGACAGCAGACTCCCTAACCTTACCCTACCGACAGCAGACTCCCTAACCTTACCCTACCGACAGCAGACTCCATAACCCTACCCTACCGACAGCAGACTCCCTACCCCTACCGACAGCAGACTACCTACCCCTACCGACAGCAGACTCCCTACCCCTACCCCTACCGACAGCAGACTCCCTACCCCTACCGACAGCAGACTCCCCAACCCTATCCTACCGACAGCAGACTCCCCAACCCTACCCTACCGACAGCAGACTCCCTAACCCTACCCTACCGACAGCAGACTCCCTACCCCTACCCTACCGGCAGCAGACTCCCTACCCTACCGACAGCAAACTCCCTACCCCTACCGACAGCAGACTCCCTAGCCTACCGACAGCAGAAACCCAAACCCAACCAACAGCAGACTCCCTACCCTTACCGACAGCAAACTCCCTAAACCTACCGACAGCAAACTCCCTACCCCTACCCTACCGGTACCCTACCGGCAGGAGACTCCTTACCCTACCGACAAAAGACTCCCTACCCCTACCCTACCGACAGCAGACTCCCTAACCCTGCCCTACCGACAGCAGACTCCCTAACCCTGCCCTACCGACAGCAGACTCCCTAACCCTGCCCTACCGACAGCAGACTCCCTAACCCTGCCCTACCGACAGCAGACTCCCTAAGCTTACCCTAACGACAGCAGAGTCCCTACCCCTACCGACAGCAGACTACCTACCCCTACCGACAGCAGACTCCCTACCCCTACCGACAGCAGACTCCCTACCCCTACCCCTACCGACAGCAGACTCCCTACCCCTACCGACAGCAGACTCCCCAACCCTATCCTACCGAGAGCAGACTCCCCAACTCTACCCTACCGACAGCAGACTCCCTAACCCTACCCTACCGGCAGCAGACTCCCTACCCTACCGACAGCAAACTCCCTAAACCTACCGACAGCAAACTCCCTATCCCTACCCTACCGGTACCCTACCGGCAGGAGACTCCTTACCCTACCGACAAAAGACTCCCTACCCCTACCGACAGCAGACTCCCTAACCTTACCCTACCGACAGCAGACTCCCTAACCCTACCCTACCGACAGCAGACTCCCTAACCCTACCCTAACGACAGCAGACTACCTACCCCTACCGACAGCAGACTCCCTACCCCTACCGACAGCAGACTCCCTACCCCTACCGACAGCAGACTCCCTACCCCTACCGGCAGCAGACTCCCCAACCCTATCCTACCGACAGCAGACTCCCCAACCCTATCCTACCGACAGCAGACTCCCCAACCCTACCCTACCGACAGCAGACTCCCTAACCCTACCCTACTGACAGCAGACTCCCTACCCCTACCCTACTGACAGCAGACTCCCTAACCCTACCCTACCGACAGCAGACTCCCTAACCCTACCCTACCGACAGCAGACTCCCTACCCCTACCCTACCGACAGCAGACTCCCTACCCCTACCGACAGCAGACCCCCTACCCCTACCGACAGCAGACTACCTACCCCTACCAACAGCAGACTCCCTACCCCTACGGACAGCAGACTCCCCAACCCTATCCTACCGACAGCAGACTCCCCAACTCTACCCTACCGACAGCAGACTCCCTAACCCTACCCTACCGGCAGCAGACTCCCTAACCTTACCCTACCGACAGCAGACTCCATAACCCTACCCTACCGACAGCAGACTCCCTACCCCTACCGACAGCAGACTCCCTACCCCTACCCCTACCGACAGCAGACTCCCTACCCCTACCGACAGCAGACTCCCTACCCCTACCGACAGCAGACTCCCCAACCCTATCCTACCGACAGCAGACTCCCCAACCCTACCCTACCGACAGCAGACTCCCTAACCCTACCCTACCGACAGCAGACTCCCTACCCCTACCCTACCGGCAGCAGACTCCCTACCCTACCGACAGCAAACTCCCTACCCCTACCAACAGCAGACTCCCTAGCCTACCGACAGCAGAAACCCAAACCCAACCAACAGCAGACTCCCTTCCCTTACCGACAGCAAAATCCCTAAACCTACCGACAGCAAACTCCCTACCCCTACCCTACCGGTACCCTACCGGCAGGAGACTCCTTACCCTACCGACAAAAGACTCCCTACCCCTACCCTACCGACAGCAGACTCCCTAACCCTGCCCTACCGACAGCAGACTCCCTAACCCTGCCCTACCGACAGCAGACTCCCTAACCCTGCCCTACCGACAGCAGACTCCCTAACCCTGCCCTACCGACAGCAGACTCCCTAACCCTGCCCTACCGACAGCAGACTCCCTAAGCTTACCCTACCGACAGCAGACTATCTACCCCTACCGACAGCAGACTCCCTACCCCTACCCCTACCGACAGCAGACTCCCTACCCCTACCGACAGAAGACTCCCCAACCCTATCCTACCGACAGCAGACTCCCCAACTCTACCCTACCGACAGCAGACTCCCTAACCCTACCCTACCGGCAGCAGACTCCCTACCCTACCGACAGCAAACTCCCTAAACCTACCGACAGCAAACTCCCTATCCCTACCCTACCGGTACCCTACCGGCAGGAGACTCCTTACCCTACCGACAAAAGACTCCCTACCCCTACCGACAGCAGACTCTCTAACCTTACCCTACCGACAGCAGACTCCCTAACCCTACCCTACCGACAGCAGACTCCCTAACCCTACCCTAACGACAGCAGACTACCTACCCCTACCGACAGCAGACTCCCTACCCCTACCGACAGCAGACTCCCTACCCCTACCGACAGCAGACTCCCTACCCCTACCGGCAGCAGACTCCCCAACCCTATCCTACCGACAGCAGACTCCCCAACCCTATCCTACCGACAGCAGACTCCCCAACCCTACCCTACCGACAGCAGACTCCCTAACCCTACCCTACCGAAAGCAGACTCCCTACCCCTACCCTACTGACAGCAGACTCCCTAACCCTACCCTACCGACAGCAGACTCCCTAACCCTACCCTACCGACAGCAGACTCCCTACCCCTACCCTACCGACAGCAGACTCCCTACCCCTACCGACAGCAGACTCCCTACCCCTACCGACAGCAGACTAACTACCCCTACCGACAGCAGACTCCCTACCCCTACGGACAGCAGACTCCCCAACCCTATCCTACCGACAGCAGACTCCCCAACTCTACCCTACCGACAGCAGACTCCCTAACCCTACCCTACCGGCAGCACACTCCCTAACCCTACCGACAGCAAACTCCCTAACCCTACCGACAGCAGACTCCCTAGCCTACCGACAGCAGACTCCCTACCCTACCGACACCAGAATCCCAAACCCAACCAACAGCAAACTCCCTACCCCTACCCTACCGGCAGGAGACTCCTTACCCTACCGACAAAAAACTCCCTACCCCTACCCTACCGACAGCAGACTCCCTAACCCTGCCCTACCGACAGCAGACTCCCTAACCCTGCCCTACCGACAGCAGATTCCCCAACCCTATCCTACCGAGAGCAGACTCCCCAACTCTACCCTACCGACAGCAGACTCCCTAACCCTACCCTACCGGCAGCAGACTCCCTACCCTACCGACAGCAAACTCCCTAAACCTACCGACAGCAAACTCCCTATCCCTACCCTACCGGTACCCTACCGGCAGGAGACTCCTTACCCTACCGACAAAAGACTCCCTACCCCTACCGACAGCAGACTCCCTAACCTTACCCTACCGACAGCAGACTCCCTAACCCTACCCTACCGACAGCAGACTCCCTAACCCTACCCTAACGACAGCAGACTACCTACCCCTACCGACAGCAGACTCCCTACCCCTACCGACAGCAGACTCCCTACCCCTACCGACAGCAGACTCCCTACCCCTACCGGCAGCAGACTCCCCAACCCTATCCTACCGA
Organism: Oncorhynchus mykiss; assembly: GCF_013265735.2. Taxonomy (NCBI): domain Eukaryota; kingdom Metazoa; phylum Chordata; class Actinopteri; order Salmoniformes; family Salmonidae; genus Oncorhynchus; species Oncorhynchus mykiss. The sequence continues at coordinate 918,267 of NC_048565.1, read as the reverse complement.
CAGCAGACTCCCCAACCCTATCCTACCGACAGCAGACTCCCCAACCCTACCCTACCGACAGCAGACTCCCTAACCCTACCCTACTGACAGCAGACTCCCTACCCCTACCCTACTGACAGCAGACTCCCTAACCCTACCCTACCGACAGCAGACTCCCTAACCCTACCCTACCGACAGCAGACTCCCTACCCCTACCCTACCGACAGCAGACTCCCTACCCCTACCGACAGCAGACCCCCTACCCCTACCGACAGCAGACTACCTACCCCTACCAACAGCAGACTCCCTACCCCTACGGACAGCAGACTCCCCAACCCTATCCTACCGACAGCAGACTCCCCAACTCTACCCTACCGACAGCAGACTCCCTAACCCTACCCTACCGGCAGCAGACTCCCTAACCTTACCCTACCGACAGCAGACTCCATAACCCTACCCTACCGACAGCAGACTCCCTACCCCTACCGACAGCAGACTCCCTACCCCTACCCCTACCGACAGCAGACTCCCTACCCCTACCGACAGCAGACTCCCTACCCCTACCGACAGCAGACTCCCCAACCCTATCCTACCGACAGCAGACTCCCCAACCCTACCCTACCGACAGCAGACTCCCTAACCCTACCCTACCGACAGCAGACTCCCTACCCCTACCCTACCGGCAGCAGACTCCCTACCCTACCGACAGCAAACTCCCTACCCCTACCAACAGCAGACTCCCTAGCCTACCGACAGCAGAAACCCAAACCCAACCAACAGCAGACTCCCTACCCTTACCGACAGCAAACTCCCTAAACCTACCGACAGCAAACTCCCTACCCCTACCCTACCGGTACCCTACCGGCAGGAGACTCCTTACCCTACCGACAAAAGACTCCCTACCCCTACCCTACCGACAGCAGACTCCCTACCCCTGCCCTACCGACAGCAGACTCCCTAACCCTGCCCTACCGACAGCAGACTCCCTAACCCTGCCCTACCGACAGCAGACTCCCTAACCCTGCCCTACCGACAGCAGACTCCCTAACCCTGCCCTACCGACAGCAGACTCCCTAAGCTTACCCTACCGACAGCAGACTATCTACCCCTACCGACAGCAGACTCCCTACCCCTACCCCTACCGACAGCAGACTCCCTACCCCTACCGACAGAAGACTCCCCAACCCTATCCTACCGACAGCAGACTCCCCAACTCTACCCTACCGACAGCAGACTCCCTAACCCTACCCTACCGGCAGCAGACTCCCTACCCTACCGACAGCAAACTCCCTAAACCTACCGACAGCAAACTCCCTATCCCTACCCTACCGGTACCCTACCGGCAGGAGACTCCTTACCCTACCGACAAAAGACTCCCTACCCCTACCGACAGCAGACTCCCTAACCTTACCCTACCGACAGCAGACTCCCTAACCCTACCCTACCGACAGCAGACTCCCTAACCCTACCCTAACGACAGCAGACTACCTACCCCTACCGACAGCAGACTCCCTACCCCTACCGACAGCAGACTCCCTACCGACAGCAGACTCCCTACCCCTACCGGCAGCAGACTCCCCAACCCTATCCTACCGACAGCAGACTCCCCAACCCTATCCTACCGACAGCAGACTCCCCAACCCTACCCTACCGACAGCAGACTCCCTAACCCTACCCTACCGAAAGCAGACTCCCTACCCCTACCCTACTGACAGCAGACTCCCTAACCCTACCCTACCGACAGCAGACTCCCTAACCCTACCCTACCGACAGCAGACTCCCTACCCCTACCCTACCGACAGCAGACTCCCTACCCCTACCGACAGCAGACTCCCTACCCCTACCGACAGCAGACTAACTACCCCTACCGACAGCAGACTCCCTACCCCTACGGACAGCAGACTCCCCAACCCTATCCTACCGACAGCAGACTCCCCAACTCTACCCTACCGACAGCAGACTCCCTAACCCTACCCTACCGGCAGCAGACTCCCTAACCCTACCGACAGCAAACTCCCTAACCCTACCGACAGCAGACTCCCTAGCCTACCGACAGCAGACTCCCTAGCCTACCGACACCAGAATCCCAAACCCAACCAACAGCAAACTCCCTACCCCTACCCTACCGGCAGGAGACTCCTTACCCTACCGACAAAAAACTCCCTACCCCTACCCTACCGACAGCAGACTCCCTAACCCTGCCCTACCGACAGCAGACTCCCTAACCCTGCCCTACCGACAGCAGATTCCCTAACCCTGCCCTACCGACAGCAGACTCCCTAACCCTGCCCTACCGACAGCAGACTCCCGACCCCTACCCTACCGACAGCAAACTCCCTACCCCTACTCTACCGGCAGGAGACTCCTTACCCTACCGACAAAAGACTCCCTACCCCTACCCTACCAACAGCAGACTCCCTATCCCTAACGACAGCAGACTCCCTAACTCTGCCCTACCGACAGCAGACTCCCTAACCCTGCCCTACCGATAGCAGACTCCCTAACCCTGCCCTACCGACAGCAGACTCCCTAACCATGCCCTACCGACAGCAGACTCCCTAACCCTACCCTACCGACAGCAGACTCCCTAACCCTACCCTACCGACAGCAGACTCCCTAACCCTACCGACAGCAGACTCCCTAACCTTACCCTACTGACAGCAGACTCCCTAACCTTACCCTACCGACAGCAGACTCCCTAACCCTACCCTACCGACAGCAGACTCCCTACCCCTACCGACAGCAGACTCCCTACCCCTACCGACAGCAGACTCCCCAACCCTATCCTACCGACAGCAGACTCCCCAACCCTACCCTACCGACAGCAGACTCCCTAACCCTACCCTACCGACAGCAGACTCCCTACCCCTACCCTACCGGCAGCAGACTCCCTACCCTACCGACAGCAAACTCCCTACCCCTACCGACAGCAGACTCCCTAGCCTACCGACAGCAGAAACCCAAACCCAACCAACAGCAGACTCCCTACCCCTACCGACAGCAAACTCCCTAAACCTACCGACAGCAAACTCCCTACCCCTACCCTACCGGTACCCTACCGGCAGGAGACTCCTTACCCTACCGACAAAAGACTCCCTACCCCTACCCTACCGACAGCAGACTCCCTAACCCTGCCCTACCGACAGCAGACTCCCTAACCCTGCCCTACCGACAGCAGACTCCCTAACCCTGCCCTACCGACAGCAGACTCCCTAACCTTACCCTACCGACAGCAGACTCCCTACCCCTACCGACAGCAGACTCCCTACCCCTACCCTACCGACAGCAAACTCCCTAACCCTACCCTACCGGCAGGAGACTCCTTACCTTACCGACAAAAGACTCCCTACCCCTACCCTACCAACAGCAGACTCCCTAACCCTGCCCTACCGACAGCAGATTCCCTAACCCTGCCCTACCGACAGCAGACTCCCTAACCCTGCCCTACCGACAGCAGACTCCCGACCCCTACCCTACCGACAGCAGACTCCCTAACCCTACCCTACCGACAGCAGACTCCCTAACCTTACCCTACCGACAGCAGACTCCCTAACCTTACCCTACCGACAGCAGACTCCCTAACCCTGCCCTACCGACAGCAGACTCCCTAACCCTGCCCTACCGACAGCAGACTCCCTAACCCTGCCCTACCGACAGCAGACTCCCTAACCCTGCCCTACCGACAGCAGACTCCCTAACCCTGCCCTACCGACAGCAGACTCCCTACCCCTAACGACAGCAGACTCCCTAGCCTACCGACAGCAGAATCCCAAACCCAACCGACAGCAGACTCCCTACCCCTACCCTACCGACAGCAAACTCCCTAACCCTACCAACAGCAAACTCCCTACCCCTACCCTACCAACAGCAGACTCCCTACCCCTACCGACAGCAGACTCCCTAACCCTGCCCTACCGACAGCAGACTCCCTAACCCTGCCCTGCCGACAGCAGACTCCCTAACCCTGCCCTACCGACAGCAGACTCCCTAACCTTACCCTACCGACAGCAGACTCCCTACCCCTACCGACAGCAAACTCCCTAACCCTACCGACAGCAAACTCCCTAACCCTACCGACAGCAAACTCCCTAACCCTACCGACAGCAAACTGCCTAACCCTACCGAAAGCAAACTCCCTAACCCTACTGACAGCAAACTCCCTACCCCTACCCTACCGGAAGGAGACTCCTTACCTTACCGACAAAAGACTCCCTACCCCTACCCTACCAACAGCAGACTCCCTACCCCTACCCTACCGACAGCAGACTCCCTAACCCTGCCCTACCGACAGCAGACTCCCTAACCCTGCCCTACCGACAGCAGACTCCCTAACCCTGCCCTACCGACAGCAGACTCCCTAACCCTGCCGACAGCAGACTCCCTAACCCTGCCCTACCGACAGCAGACTCCCTAACCCTACCCTACCGACAGCAGACTCCCTAACCTTACCCTACCGACAGCAGACTCCCTACCCCTACCGACAGCAGACTCCCTAACCCTGCCCTACCGACAGCAGACTCCCTAACCCTGCCCTACCGACAGCAGACTCCCTAACCCTGCCCTACCGACAGCAGACTCCCTAACCCTGCCCTACCGACAGCAGACTCCCTAACCCTGCCCTACCAACAGCAGACTCCCTACCCCTACCCTACCGACAGCAGACTCCCTAAACTAACCCTACCGACAGCAGACTCCGTACCCCTACCGACAGCAGACTCCCTACACCTACCGACGGCAGACTCCCTACACCTACCGACGGCAGACTCCCTACCCCTACCGACAGCAGACTCCCTAACCCTACCGACAGCAGACTCCCCTACCCCACCGACAGCAGACTCCCAAACCCTACCCTACCGACAGCAGACTCCCTAACCCTACCCTACCGACAGCAGACTCCCTACCCCTACCCTACCGACAGCAGACTCCCTACCCCTACACTACCGACAGCAGACTCCCTACCCCTACCCTACCGACAGCAGACTCCCTACCCCTACCCTACCAACAGCAGACTCCCTACCCCTACCCTACCGACAGCAGACTCCCTAACCCTACCCTACCGACAGCAGACTCCCTAACCCTACCCTACCGATAGCAGACTCCCTACCCCTACCGACAGCAGACTCCCTACCCCTACCGACAGCAGACTCCCTTCTGACAGCAGACTCCCTACCCCTACCGACAGCAGACTCCCTACCCCTACCGACAGCAGACTCCCCAACCCTATCCTACCGCAGACTCCCCAACCCTATCCTACCGACAGCAGACTCCCCAACCCTATCCTACCGACAGCAGACTCCCCAACCCTGCCCTACCGACAGCAGACTCCCTAACCCTGCCCTACCGACAGCAGACTCCCTACCCCTACCGAGAGCAGACTCCCTACCCCTACCCTACCGACAGCAAACTCCCTAACCCTACCGACAGCAAACTCCCTACCCCTACCCTACCGGCAGGAGACTCCTTACCCTACCGACAAAAGACTCCCTACCCCTACCCTACCAACAGCAGACTCCCTAACCCTGCCCTACCGACAGCAGATTCCCTAACCCTGCCCTACCGACAGCAGACTCCCTACCCCTGCCCTACCGACAGCAGACTCCGTACCCCTACCCTACCGACAGCAGACTCCCTACCCCTACCCTACCGACAGCAGACTCCCTAACCTTACCCTACCGACAGCAGACTCCCTACCCCTACCGACAGCAGACTCCCTACCCCTACCCTACCGACAGCAAACTCCCTAACCCTACTGACAGCAAACTCCCTACCCCTACCCTACCGGAAGGAGACTCCTTACCCTACCGACAAATGACTCCCTACCCCTACCCTACCAACAGCAGACTCCCTAACCCTGCCCTACCGACAGCAGACTCCCTAACCCTGCCCTACCGACAGCAGACTCCCTAACCCTGCCCTACCGACAGCAGACTCCCTGACCCTGCCCTACCGACAGCAGACTCCCTAACCCTACCGACAGCAGACTCCCTACCCCTACCGACAGCAGACTCCCTACCCCTACCCTACCAACAGCAGACTCCCTACCCCTACCGACAGCAGACTCCCTAACCCTGCCCTACCGACAGCAGACTCCCTAACCCTGCCCTACCGACAGCAGACTCCCTAACCCTGCCCTACCGACAGCAGACTCCCTAACCCTGCCCTACCGACAGCAGACTCCCTAACCCTGCCCTACCGACAGCAGACTCCCTACCCCTACCCTACCGACAGCAGACTCCCTGACCGTGCCCTACAGACAGCAGACTCCCTAACCCTACCGAGAGCAGACTCCCTACCCCTACCCTACCGACAGCAAACTCCCTAACCCTACCGACAGCAAACTCCCTACCCCTACCCTACCGGCAGGAGACTCCTTACCCTACCGACAAAAGACTCCCTACCCCTACCCTACCAACAGCAGACTCCCTACCCCTACCCTACCGACAGCAGACTCCCTACCCCTACCCTACCGACAGCAGACTCCCTAACCTTACCCTACCGACAGCAGACTCCCTACCCCTACCGACAGCAGACTCCCTACCCCTACCCTACCGACAGCAAACTCCCTAACCCTACTGACAGCAAACTCCCTACCCCTACCCTACCGGAAGGAGACTCCTTACCCTACCGACAAATGACTCCCTACCCCTACCCTACCAACAGCAGACTCCCTAACCCTGCCCTACCGACAGCAGACTCCCTAACCCTGCCCTACCGACAGCAGACTCCCTAACCCTGCCCTACCGACAGCAGACTCCCTGACCCTGCCCTACCGACAGCAGACTCCCTAACCCTACCGACAGCAGACTCCCTACCCCTACCGACAGCAGACTCCCTACCCCTACCCTACCAACAGCAGACTCCCTACCCCTACCGACAGCAGACTCCCTAACCCTGCCCTACCGACAGCAGACTCCCTAACCCTGCCCTACCGACAGCAGACTCCCTAACCCTGCCCTACCGACAGCAGACTCCCTAACCCTGCCCTACCGACAGCAGACTCCCTAACCCTGCCCTACCGACAGCAGACTCCCTACCCCTACCCTACCGACAGCAGACTCCCTGACCGTGCCCTACAGACAGCAGACTCCCTAACCCTACCGACAGCAGACTCCCTACCCCTACCGACAGCAGACTCCCTACCCCTACCCTACCAACAGCAGACTCCCTACCCCTACCGACAGCAGACTCCCTAACCCTGCCCTACCGACAGCAGACTCCCTAACCCTGCCCTACCGACAGCAGACTCCCTAACCCTGCCCTACCGACAACAGATTCCCTAACCCTGCCCTACCGACAGCAGACTCCCTAACCCTGCCCTACCGACAGCAGACTCCCGACGCCTACCCTACCGACAGCAGACTCCCTAACCCTACCCTACCGACAGCAGACTCCCTAACCTTACCCTACCGACAGCAGACTCCCTAACCTTACCCTACCGACAGCAGACTCCCTAACCCTACCGACAGCAGATCCCTAACCCTGCCCTACCGACAGCAGACTCCCTAACCCTGCCCTACCGACAGCAGACTCCCTAACCCTGCCCTACCGACAGCAGACTCCCTAACCCTGCCCTACCGACAGCAGACTCCCTAACCCTGCCCTACCGACAGCAGACTCCCTACCCCTACCCTACCGACAGCAGACTCCCTACCCCTACCCTACCGACAGCAGACTCCCTACCCCTACCCTACCGACAGCAAACTCCCTAACCCTACCGACAGCAAACTCCCTAACCCTACCGACAGCAAACTCCCTACCCCTACCCTACCGGCAGGAGACTCCTTACCCTACCGACAAAAGACTCCCTACCCCTACCCTACCAACAGCAGACTCCCTAACCCTGCCCTACCGACAGCAGACTCCCTAACCCTGCCCTACCGACAGCAGACTCCCTGACCCTGCCCTACCGACAGCAGACTCCCTAAACCTACCGACAGCAGACTCCCTACCCCTACCGACAGCAGACTCCCTACCCCTACCCTACCAACAGCAGACTCCCTACCCCTACAGACAGCAGACTCCCTAACCCTGCCCTACCGACAGCAGACTCCCTAACCCTGCCGACAGCAGACTCCCTAACCCTGCCCTACCGACAGCAGACTCCCTAACCCTGCCCTACCGACAGCAGACTCCCTAACCCTGCCCTACCGACAGCAGACTCCCTAACCCTGCCCTACCGACAGCAGACTCCCTAACCCTGCCCTACCGACAGCAGACTCCCTACCCCTACCCTACCGACAGCAGACTCCCTAAACTAACCCTACCGACAGCAGACTCCGTACCCCTACCGACAGCAGACTCCCTACACCTACCGACGGCAGACTCCCTACACCTACCGACGGCAGACTCCCTACCCCTACCGACAGCAGACTCCCTAACCCTACCGACAGCCGACTCCCCTACCCCACCGACAGCAGACTCCCAAACCCTACCCTACCGACAGCAGACTCCCTAACCCTACCCTACCGACAGCAGACTCCCTACCCCTACCCTACCGACAGCAGACTCCCTACCCCTACACTACCGACAGCAGACTCCCTACCCCTACCCTACCGACAGCAGACTCCCTACCCCTACCCTACCGACAGCAGACTCCCTACCCCTACCCTACCGACAGCAGACTCCCTAACCATACCCTACCGACAGCAGACTCCCTAACCCTACCCTACCGATAGCAGACTCCCTACCCCTACCGACAGCAGACTCCCTACCGACAGCAGACTCCCTACCCCTACCGACAGCAGACTCCCTACCCCTACCGACAGCAGACTCCCCAACCCTATCCTACCCAACCCTATCCTACCGCAGACTCCACAACCCTATCCTACCGACAGCAGACTCCCCAACCCTATCCTACCGACAGCAGACTCCCCAACACTGCCCTACCGACAGCAGACTCCCTACACCTACCCTACCGACAGCAGACTCCCTAACCCTACCGACAGCAGACTCCCTACCCCTACCGACAGCAGACTCCCTACCCCTAAGCTACCGACAGCAAACTCCCTAACCCTACCGACAGCAAACTCCCTACCCCTACCCTACCGGCAGGAGACTCCTTACGCTACCGACAAAAGACTCCCTACCCCTACCCTACCAACAGCAGACTCCCTACCCCTACCGACAGCAGACTCCCCAACCCTATCCTACCGACAGCAGACTCCCCAACCCTGCCCTACCGACAGCAGACTCCCTAACCCTGCCCTACCGACAGCAGACTCCCTAACCCTACCGACAGCAGACTCCCTACCCCTACCGACAGCAGACTCCCTACCCCTACGCTACCGACAGCAAACTCCCTAACCCTACCGACAGCAAACTCCCTACCCCTACCGGCAGGAGACTCCTTACCCTACCGACAAAAGACTCCCTACCCCTACCCTACCAACAGCAGATTCCCTAACCCTGCCCTACCGACAGCAGACTCCCTAACCCTGCCCTACCGACAGCAGACTCCCGACCCCTACCCTACCGACAGCAGACTCCCTAACCCTACCCTACCGACAGCAGACTCCCTAACCCTGCCCTACCGACAGCAGACTCCCTAACCCTGCCCTACCGACAGCAGACTCCCTAACCCTGCCCTACCGACAGCAGACTCCCTAACCCTGCCCTACCGACAGCAGACTCCCTAACCCTGCCCTACCGACAGCAGACTCCCTACCCCTACCCTACCGACAGCAGACTCCCTACCCCTACCCTACCGACAGCAGACTCCCTACCCCTACCCTACCGACAGCAAACTCCCTAACCCTACCGACAGCAAACTCCCTAACCCTACCGACAGCAAACTCCCTACCCCTACCCTACCGGCAGGAGACTCCTTACCCTACCGACAAAAGACTCCCTACCCCTACCCTACCAACAGCAGACTCCCTAACCCTGCCCTACCGACAGCAGACTCCCTAACCCTGCCCTACCGACAGCAGACTCCCTGACCCTGCCCTACCGACAGCAGACTCCCTAACCCTACCGACAGCAGACTCCCTACCCCTACCGACAGCAGACTCCCTACCCCTACCCTACCAACAGCAGACTCCCTACCCCTACAGACAGCAGACTCCCTAACCCTGCCCTACCGACAGCAGACTCCCTAACCCTGCCCTACCGACAGCAGACTCCCTAACCCTGCCCTACCGACAGCAGACTCCCTAACCCTGTCCTACCGACAGCAGACTCCCTAACCCTGCCCTACCGACAGCAGACTCCCTACCCCTACACTACCGACAGCAGACTCCCTACCCCTACCCTACCGACAGCAGACTCCCTACCCCTACCCTACCGACAGCAGACTCCCTACCCCTACCCTACCGACAGCAAACTCCCTAACCCTACCGACAGCAAACTCCCTAACCCTACCGACAGCAAACTCCCTACCCCTACCCTACCGGCAGGAGACTCCTTACCCTACCGACAAAAGACTCCCTACCCCTACCCTACCAACAGCAGACTCCCTAACCCTGCCCTACCGACAGCAGACTCCCTAACCCTGCCCTACCGACAGCAGACTCCCTGACCCTGCCCTACCGACAGCAGACTCCCTAAACCTACCGACAGCAGACTCCCTACCCCTACCGACAGCAGACTCCCTACCCCTACCCTACCAACAGCAGACTCCCTACCCCTACAGACAGCAGACTCCCTAACCCTGCCCTACCGACAGCAGACTCCCTAACCCTGCCGACAGCAGACTCCCTAACCCTGCCCTACCGACAGCAGACTCCCTAACCCTGCCCTACCGACAGCAGACTCCCTAACCCTGCCCTACCGACAGCAGACTCCCTAACCCTGCCCTACCGACAGCAGACTCCCTAACCCTGCCCTACCGACAGCAGACTCCCTACCCCTACCCTACCGACAGCAGACTCCCTAAACTAACCCTACCGACAGCAGACTCCGTACCCCTACCGACAGCAGACTCCCTACACCTACCGACGGCAGACTCCCTACACCTACCGACGGCAGACTCCCTACCCCTACCGACAGCAGACTCCCTAACCCTACCGACAGCAGACTCCCCTACCCCACCGACAGCAGACTCCCAAACCCTACCCTACCGACAGCAGACTCCCTAACCCTACCCTACCGACAGCAGACTCCCTACCCCTACCCTACCGACAGCAGACTCCCTACCCCTACACTACCGACAGCAGACTCCCTACCCCTACCCTACCGACAGCAGACTCCCTACCCCTACCCTACCGACAGCAGACTCCCTACCCCTACCCTACCGACAGCAGACTCCCTAACCATACCCTACCGACAGCAGACTCCCTAACCCTACCCTACCGATAGCAGACTCCCTACCCCTACCGACAGCAGACTCCCTACCGACAGCAGACTCCCTACCCCTACCGACAGCAGACTCCCTACCCCTACCGACAGCAGACTCCCCAACCCTATCCTACCCAACCCTATCCTACCGCAGACTCCACAACCCTATCCTACCGACAGCAGACTCCCCAACCCTATCCTACCGACAGCAGACTCCCCAACACTGCCCTACCGACAGCAGACTCCCTACACCTACCCTACCGACAGCAGACTCCCTAACCCTACCGACAGCAGACTCCCTACCCCTACCGACAGCAGACTCCCTACCCCTAAGCTACCGACAGCAAACTCCCTAACCCTACCGACAGCAAACTCCCTACCCCTACCCTACCGGCAGGAGACTCCTTACGCTACCGACAAAAGACTCCCTACCCCTACCCTACCAACAGCAGACTCCCTACCCCTACCGACAGCAGACTCCCCAACCCTATCCTACCGACAGCAGACTCCCCAACCCTGCCCTACCGACAGCAGACTCCCTAACCCTGCCCTACCGACAGCAGACTCCCTAACCCTACCGACAGCAGACTCCCTACCCCTACCGACAGCAGACTCCCTACCCCTACGCTACCGACAGCAAACTCCCTAACCCTACCGACAGCAAACTCCCTACCCCTACCGGCAGGAGACTCCTTACCCTACCGACAAAAGACTCCCTACCCCTACCCTACCAACAGCAGATTCCCTAACCCTGCCCTACCGACAGCAGACTCCCTAACCCTGCCCTACCGACAGCAGACTCCCGACCCCTACCCTACCGACAGCAGACTCCCTAACCCTACCCTACCGACAGCAGACTCCCTAACCCTGCCCTACCGACAGCAGACTCCCTAACCCTGCCCTACCGACAGCAGACTCCCTAACCCTGCCCTACCGACAGCAGACTCCCTAACCCTGCCCTACCGACAGCAGACTCCCTAACCCTGCCCTACCGACAGCAGACTCCCTACCCCTACCCTACCGACAGCAGACTCCCTACCCCTACCCTACCGACAGCAGACTCCCTACCCCTACCCTACCAACAGCAGACTCCCTACCCCTACAGACAGCAGACTCCCTAACCCTGCCCTACCGACAGCAGACTCCCTAACCCTGCCGACAGCAGACTCCCTAACCCTGCCCTACCGACAGCAGACTCCCTAACCCTGCCCTACCGACAGCAGACTCCCTAACCCTGCCCTACCGACAGCAGACTCCCTAACCCTGCCCTACCGACAGCAGACTCCCTAACCCTGCCCTACCGACAGCAGACTCCCTACCCCTACCCTACCGACAGCAGACTCCCTAAACTAACCCTACCGACAGCAGACTCCGTACCCCTACCGACAGCAGACTCCCTACACCTACCGACGGCAGACTCCCTACACCTACCGACGGCAGACTCCCTACCCCTACCGACAGCAGACTCCCTAACCCTACCGACAGCAGACTCCCCTACCCCACCGACAGCAGACTCCCAAACCCTACCCTACCGACAGCAGACTCCCTAACCCTACCCTACCGACAGCAGACTCCCTACCCCTACCCTACCGACAGCAGACTCCCTACCCCTACACTACCGACAGCAGACTCCCTACCCCTACCCTACCGACAGCAGACTCCCTACCCCTACCCTACCGACAGCAGACTCCCTACCCCTACCCTACCGACAGCAGACTCCCTAACCATACCCTACCGACAGCAGACTCCCTAACCCTACCCTACCGATAGCAGACTCCCTACCCCTACCGACAGCAGACTCCCTACCGACAGCAGACTCCCTACCCCTACCGACAGCAGACTCCCTACCCCTACCGACAGCAGACTCCCCAACCCTATCCTACCCAACCCTATCCTACCGCAGACTCCACAACCCTATCCTACCGACAGCAGACTCCCCAACCCTATCCTACCGACAGCAGACTCCCCAACACTGCCCTACCGACAGCAGACTCCCTACACCTACCCTACCGACAGCAGACTCCCTAACCCTACCGACAGCAGACTCCCTACCCCTACCGACAGCAGACTCCCCTACCCCTAAGCTACCGACAGCAAACTCCCTAACCCTACCGACAGCAAACTCCCTACCCCTACCCTACCGGCAGGAGACTCCTTACGCTACCGACAAAAGACTCCCTACCCCTACCCTACCAACAGCAGACTCCCTACCCCTACCGACAGCAGACTCCCCAACCCTATCCTACCGACAGCAGACTCCCCAACCCTGCCCTACCGACAGCAGACTCCCTAACCCTGCCCTACCGACAGCAGACTCCCTAACCCTACCGACAGCAGACTCCCTACCCCTACCGACAGCAGACTCCCTACCCCTACGCTACCGACAGCAAACTCCCTAACCCTACCGACAGCAAACTCCCTACCCCTACCGGCAGGAGACTCCTTACCCTACCGACAAAAGACTCCCTACCCCTACCCTACCAACAGCAGATTCCCTAACCCTGCCCTACCGACAGCAGACTCCCTAACCCTGCCCTACCGACAGCAGACTCCCGACCCCTACCCTACCGACAGCAGACTCCCTAACCCTACCCTACCGACAGCAGACTCCCTAACCCTGCCCTACCGACAGCAGACTCCCTAACCCTGCCCTACCGACAGCAGACTCCCTAACCCTGCCCTACCGACAGCAGACTCCCTAACCCTGCCCTACCGACAGCAGACTCCCTAACCCTGCCCTACCGACAGCAGACTCCCTACCCCTACCCTACCGACAGCAGACTCCCTACCCCTACCCTACCGACAGCAGACTCCCTACCCCTACCCTACCGACAGCAAACTCCCTAACCCTACCGACAGCAAACTCCCTAACCCTACCGACAGCAAACTCCCTACCCCTACCCTACCGGCAGGAGACTCCTTACCCTACCGACAAAAGACTCCCTACCCCATACCCTACCAACAGCAGACTCCCTAACCCTGCCCTACCGACAGCAGACTCCCTAACCCTGCCCTACCGACAGCAGACTCCCTGACCCTGCCCTACCGACAGCAGACTCCCTAACCCTACCGACAGCAGACTCCCTACCCCTACCGACAGCAGACTCCCTACCCCTACCCTACCAACAGCAGACTCCCTACCCCTACAGACAGCAGACTCCCTAACCCTGCCCTACCGACAGCAGACTCCCTAACCCTGCCCTACCGACAGCAGACTCCCTAACCCTGCCCTACCGACAGCAGACTCCCTAACCCTGCCCTACCGACAGCAGACTCCCTAACCCTGCCCTACCGACAGCAGACTCCCTACCCCTACACTACCGACAGCAGACTCCCTACCCCTACCCTACCGACAGCAGACTCCCTACCCCTACCCTACCGACAGCAGACTCCCTACCCCTACCCTACCGACAGCAAACTCCCTAACCCTACCGACAGCAAACTCCCTAACCCTACCGACAGCAAACTCCCTACCCCTACCCTACCGGCAGGAGACTCCTTACCCTACCGACAAAAGACTCCCTACCCCTACCCTACCAACAGCAGACTCCCTAACCCTGCCCTACCGACAGCAGACTCCCTAACCCTGCCCTACCGACAGCAGACTCCCTGACCCTGCCCTACCGACAGCAGACTCCCTAAACCTACCGACAGCAGACTCCCTACCCCTACCGACAGCAGACTCCCTACCCCTACCCTACCAACAGCAGACTCCCTACCCCTACAGACAGCAGACTCCCTAACCCTGCCCTACCGACAGCAGACTCCCTAACCCTGCCGACAGCAGACTCCCTAACCCTGCCCTACCGACAGCAGACTCCCTAACCCTGCCCTACCGACAGCAGACTCCCTAACCCTGCCCTACCGACAGCAGACTCCCTAACCCTGCCCTACCGACAGCAGACTCCCTAACCCTGCCCTACCGACAGCAGACTCCCTACCCCTACCCTACCGACAGCAGACTCCCTAAACTAACCCTACCGACAGCAGACTCCGTACCCCTACCGACAGCAGACTCCCTACACCTACCGACGGCAGACTCCCTACACCTACCGACGGCAGACTCCCTACCCCTACCGACAGCAGACTCCCTAACCCTACCGACAGCAGACTCCCCTACCCCACCGACAGCAGACTCCCAAACCCTACCCTACCGACAGCAGACTCCCTAACCCTACCCTACCGACAGCAGACTCCCTACCCCTACCCTACCGACAGCAGACTCCCTACCCCTACACTACCGACAGCAGACTCCCTACCCCTACCCTACCGACAGCAGACTCCCTACCCCTACCCTACCGACAGCAGACTCCCTACCCCTACCCTACCGACAGCAGACTCCCTAACCATACCCTACCGACAGCAGACTCCCTAACCCTACCCTACCGATAGCAGACTCCCTAGCCCTACCGACAGCAGACTCCCTACCCCTACCGACAGCAGACTCCCTACCGACAGCAGACTCCCTACCCCTACCGACAGCAGACTCCCTACCCCTACCGACAGCAGACTCCCCAACCCTATCCTACCGCAGACTCCACAACCCTATCCTACCGACAGCAGACTCCCCAACACTGCCCTACCGACAGCAGACTCCCTACACCTACCCTACCGACAGCAGACTCCCTAACCCTACCGACAGCAGACTCCCTACCCCTACCGACAGCAGACTCCCTACCCCTACCGACAGCAGACTCCCTACCCCTACGCTACCGACAGCAAACTCCCTAACCCTACCGACAGCAAACTCCCTACCCCTACCCTACCGGCAGGAGACTCCTTACGCTACCGACAAAAGACTCCCTACCCCTACCCTACCAACAGCAGACTCCCTACCCCTACCGACAGCAGACTCCCCAACCCTATCCTACCGACAGCAGACTCCCCAACCCTGCCCTACCGACAGCAGACTCCCTAACCCTGCCCTACCGACAGCAGACTCCCTAACCCTGCCCTACCGACAGCAGACTCCCTAACCCTGCCCTACCGACAGCAGACTCCCTACCCCATACCCTACCAACAGCAGACTCCCTAACCCTGCCCTACCGACAGCAGACTCCCTAACCCTGCCCTACCGACAGCAGACTCCCTGACCCTGCCCTACCGACAGCAGACTCCCTAACCCTACCGACAGCAGACTCCCTACCCCTACCGACAGCAGACTCCCTACCCCTACCCTACCAACAGCAGACTCCCTACCCCTACAGACAGCAGACTCCCTAACCCTGCCCTACCGACAGCAGACTCCCTAACCCTGCCCTACCGACAGCAGACTCCCTAACCCTGCCCTACCGACAGCAGACTCCCTAACCCTGCCCTACCGACAGCAGACTCCCTAACCCTGCCCTACCGACAGCAGACTCCCTACCCCTACACTACCGACAGCAGACTCCCTACCCCTACCCTACCGACAGCAGACTCCCTACCCCTACCCTACCGACAGCAGACTCCCTACCCCTACCCTACCGACAGCAAACTCCCTAACCCTACCGACAGCAAACTCCCTAACCCTACCGACAGCAAACTCCCTACCCCTACCCTACCGGCAGGAGACTCCTTACCCTACCGACAAAAGACTCCCTACCCCTACCCTACCAACAGCAGACTCCCTAACCCTGCCCTACCGACAGCAGACTCCCTAACCCTGCCCTACCGACAGCAGACTCCCTGACCCTGCCCTACCGACAGCAGACTCCCTAAACCTACCGACAGCAGACTCCCTACCCCTACCGACAGCAGACTCCCTACCCCTACCCTACCAACAGCAGACTCCCTACCCCTACAGACAGCAGACTCCCTAACCCTGCCCTACCGACAGCAGACTCCCTAACCCTGCCGACAGCAGACTCCCTAACCCTGCCCTACCGACAGCAGACTCCCTAACCCTGCCCTACCGACAGCAGACTCCCTAACCCTGCCCTACCGACAGCAGACTCCCTAACCCTGCCCTACCGACAGCAGACTCCCTAACCCTGCCCTACCGACAGCAGACTCCCTACCCCTACCCTACCGACAGCAGACTCCCTAAACTAACCCTACCGACAGCAGACTCCGTACCCCTACCGACAGCAGACTCCCTACACCTACCGACGGCAGACTCCCTACACCTACCGACGGCAGACTCCCTACCCCTACCGACAGCAGACTCCCTAACCCTACCGACAGCAGACTCCCCTACCCCACCGACAGCAGACTCCCAAACCCTACCCTACCGACAGCAGACTCCCTAACCCTACCCTACCGACAGCAGACTCCCTACCCCTACCCTACCGACAGCAGACTCCCTACCCCTACACTACCGACAGCAGACTCCCTACCCCTACCCTACCGACAGCAGACTCCCTACCCCTACCCTACCGACAGCAGACTCC